>NW_027250420.1:0-20857 GCF_030848795.1 Temnothorax nylanderi | reverse complement strand
ATTCGCTCTGATGCAAATATCGTTTTCTTTTTTTTTCGAGCTACAAAAATCAGGCTGATGCAATGGCAGATACTGTAGATATATAAAAGTTAGCTTTACAACATGTAAAACCTGAAAAGTTCTTAAAAAATCTAAAGAACATTCCCTGATAAGATCAATCACACGACAATTCAGTCCTCTCTAAGTATCGTACTTTAATCGTAGAACGCATCAATAATTTCTTTAAGGGAATCAAAATTTTCTAGAGTAATATGTATAATCAGTGATATATTCTCATGAATGTGTGGGTCTGTCATGGTACCAGCCTGGATCCGGCCGATCAAATCATGTGATTCCGTAGAGTCTAGACACAGACATTCTCTTCCGCATCCGTACAGAGAGCCACTAAGATAGATCACAAAAAGTACGGAGTGGGCGTTAGGGTGGAATTACTCTCTCGGAATCAGGCACTGCCTGGAACAGCACGGTGATCTCTGATCCACTGTCGTGAACTGCATGATACTAGTCTATGTTACCACATCGATAACAATAATTTGGGGCCGACCACACTGTGACGAGTTTGTCATTAACATGTACCTATAACCTGCATGATAAAATATGCGTCATCAATACATACTTCCGAGATTAAAAAACTACGACAGAAATATTTGAGCAAAGACATACCTTCCTGAATTAATTGGTGCGCCCTACAGATGAGTTTAAGATCATTCACTTCCATGAACATGGTAAGTCACTTTGCTGCGCAACCAGCCAGCCTGCACCACGCGGACTCTGTCCATGTTTCTACATCTTCTGGATCTGACCAGACCAAATCACAGAAAGCACCTGTATATGGCAATTAAGCAACGATATTTTTATTATTGTACATAACAGTAAATATCCAGTCATGTAACTTTTAAATTATTATGTAACTTTTGCAATGACATATCACTTTATACAATTAATACCTTTGTGTGGAATCTCTTGATTCCGTTCAATCGTTCTAATTTGATCTAGTGTTCTAATAGCTGGAGACAATCCACGGTACACAAAGACCTGTTCATCAATTAACTAAAACAGAATTTTATTCGAGCGTAATCAAAAGTGAAGTTATAAAAATCTTTTATACAAATACTCACGGCAGCAACTGTGAGCAAGTCAAATACCCTACAACAGTACTTCCACGCATTAGCTTGCCGTACTTGTTTTGCATTCATCTAGAACAGAAATGAAGAGCAATGAATCAAAGCTTCATTATACACAAATGTAAAAAAAAGCCCCAGAAAGAAAGTATCGTTGCGCACTTACCGTAAAATCCATAAACGTGCGTGATTTGTCTAGATTCAGTGATTACCGCGTAGTAACGTTATCCTGTCGGACCATTTAGCTTTAAGTGTGAGCAGACGAGTAAACGTTTCTAAGCTATAGTAGCCCCGATCGACAAAATCTCCCAGGAATATGTAATTTGTATCTGGCACGGGGCCACCGTTACGAAACAGTTTCTCTAAATCATAGAACTGTAACAGCACAAAAACATGAACAATCTGATGTATATTAATAAATATCACGATTGTGTACAAATAACTATACAGCTACAGAATATTAAAATCGAAAAGTTGTGAGGCAATAGATAATGAAAGACTAATATTGTTGCGACGCTAATTTGGAAGATTAAAATCCGCTAAAACTTTACGTCGATCCCGTAGCGGTGAGCAAGGATGCTCCGACTTTGAGGTTAGTACAACATTCATCGCACGATACTGTTATAATTGCAAATCGGAAACGTACCTCGAGTCCAGCTCTTCTGCGATCAACGAAGTCGGGATCGAACGTGTCAGTCGTCACTTTCTGCCAAGCGTAGAGAACCTTCTTTTCCGGCAGCGGTGGTAACACGATGTAGGGATACGAAATCTCCAGAAAGCAATTCAAATTCAGTATATCGCCGGCACGATTACGGTGTTACTGCCGTTTCGCGTACGCGCGTATGCGCCCCAGGTAGCAAGCACTCGTCATTTTGACGTCAAATGACGTCAAAAGACGTCAAAATGACAGACTTTTGACGTCAATTGACGTCAAAATGACGAGTCTTGCTACCTGGGGCGCGTTGTCGCACCTTACCTCGCGACAGCGTGCGGCTCGTGCAAACGTTAACGCGCGGCCGCAATCACGCTGCAGAAACGCCTCGTGTGAACAGGCTCCTTGATCTCAGTATCAGCTCCCTGCCGTCAATATATAATATAGGTTAACCTGTATGTAAACACTCACGTAAACGTAGTAAAGTAAACAGTATAAAATAAGTAACAGTAATATATAGAATAAGATAATATAGGATAATTACATAAACAATTACCTTGAATTAATCGTCGCGTCGCGTAAAGAGTCACGGTCGTCTCGCTCCGCGCGTACTACCGTATCTCTCGAGATAGGTTAACTGACTGATGTTGTGACAGCGCGCTAAACGCACTATCTGCACTCGCGCAGTACACAGTGTACACACACGTATAATGTGCATATCGAAACTGGCGATACTAGCACCGCCCTGGTGTCGAAAAAGTGAAAAGGACGCGACTTCAGCCAATGAAATGATGGCATGGCATGAGAGACGGTCGACGTAGAAGTAGAAGTAGTATCTTAAAAATAAATTTTCACATTTGGACTTTGCGTCGCAATATTTCCGCTCGTAGGGCACGTAGCGGAATATTATAAGAGAAACCCCCCCCAAATCGACCCAAGCTATCGATCAAGCCTACTTAAAACTTGATCCGTTCACTCGTTATATGAGATCTCAACATCTCGAGTACTCGCAACTCGTCGCGTCGCGTAAAAGAGTCACGGTCGGTCTCGCTCCGCGTGTACTTGGCGCGAGACACTACCGTGTCTCTTGATAATGAAGAATATTCATGAGTATTTTTCGAAAAGTTATAAAATAATATGAAAATAGATTAGTATAATTAAAATAAGAAACATAATAGCGACTAAAAGGAGATTACAATATGCAATGTGCAATCACAGTATTACTTTTAATACGATTATGAAATACATATAATAAAATCATGATATAATTAAGAAACAAGAGCTGTTTATGTTCCTGAGAGCTAACGATAAAGAAATAAAAATATAAAATATAATTTTTATTTTTAACTAAAAATAATCTTTCTAGCTTTTTGACAGAAATTATTATAAAATCCATCTAATTATATTGAGTGATAACATTTATTAACTAATAATTGTTAACGACCCAGATAACACGTACGCATATCTTTACGACTTTTTTGAAGATATCTTGAAGACATTTTTGCGATCATTTTTAGACATACATGCTATCCAAAACATTTATTATAATACACCAAAAACGTTGTTAATTTTCGGTTATTTCTTAAAAATATAAAAGTATGATTGTGTAATATTCCGATATTAACTTCACTCTTTATTTTTACGTTTCTTCCGGTTATTGTATTGTCCCAAACCTGCCGTTAATGCCACCCGTTAATGGCAGGTACCTGAGATTATTTTGAGATGAAAATCGTAATACTAAAATGCCAGGCTATAATAGTTTTTTAAATAAGAAGTGTTCAAAGTTTACCAATCTAATGTGTTCGAAATTTGCGCGCTCAGTTATGTACGGACATGGACACACACAAGTGGAGACTTTATCGACAGTGCCAGAAAATGGGTATGCTAAATAGTTCTAATGTTGAAAATGGATGCGAGTGGCGTTTCAAGCAGTTCAGTATCCAGTAAAACGATACACCGGCGTGGCCCCTCTCAGCTTTCTCTCTGATTATGCTTATCGTGTGAGATTTCATTATTTATCTTAAAAAAAACAGTAATTTCGCATGTTGGTGATAGCATTTCGTTATTGATTAATTCTGGCCGTCACTCTGTAATTCAATCAAGGAGCAAATGGAGAGAAAACCGAAAATTATCGTCTTTGACTTAGGTACAGGCAAAATCGTAAATGTTGCATTAACAATTTAGATGTGTAACAAATTCACAATATTCTTTTCTTTCTGTTGCTGTAAAAATTATTCAGAGTGTGATTTCTGGAAAAATGGAAAGAGCAATTGAATTTCAGATTACACCTTGTGGCCGTTTTGGGTTGATACTCATGTAGATCCGCCGTTTAGAAAAGGGTGCGTGCATTAAAAAAATAAAAAAACTAATAAAATAATGTATTTTAAAAATTTTTATCAGACTTATATAAGGAAAATTTCAGTGCACAAAATAAAGTAGTAGACGCACATGGTCCGTTTTTTCGGGTGACGGGACAAATATTATTTATACGCGAGCGTTACTTCTGTAGTAACTTACGATAATTCCACCGCGTAAACGGAGATATGTAGAGTAGACCGGGGCACGTTGTCACACGGGGCACGTTGTCACATCGGCTTTATTTAAAAAACTAATAACCAGAGGGCAGCACCCGTCATTCCCAAAATGTGTTAGTGTATGCCCATCTTTGGTGTGTTTACAGTGTTGAGATTGCTCCAGCCGTGTTGACGTAAAATCAACTTGAAAGTTTTTTGCGACCGTAAGTAAAATTTTATTGTCTAATATTCAACGTACTGGACATGAAGCTTATGTTTTTTCAGAATAGACCTTTATATTATCTTAAAGTATGTACTTTTACCTACCGCGTGCAATACCTAACCTTATGAATATCTCAAACGTGTCGGCCATGAGGCTGTTTGGAGTAAAAAAATGCCCTCGGGGCACGTTGTCACGAATTTTAATGTCATAGGTGCAATTGGGATATGGTGCGCTCCTACAAACGGAAAACTGCGAGAGCCGCAGTAGTCGATCTAGAAGTAATTCGTCTTGCTGTTAACGATCAATAAGTTGCGCATTCGAGTGGAATTCTTGTATTTAGATTAAGACGAAAACTTCGTGCTTTTTGTACTTTTTTGAAATAAAATAAATGTTTCTGTGAAGGATTTTACTTTTTTACATTGCAGCGCACTATAATATATTGATATTTACGTTGAATACAGTTTGGATAACATTTTGCATGCAATTACATTTGATGTGACAACGTGCCCCGGTCACGGGGCACGTTGTCACAAGCGACCTGTCGTTATTTATTGTTATGTAACAACTGTAGAGTAACAATCACACAAAATTCGATACTGTCCAATTGAAGCTGAGGGTTCACTCAAAATTTTGGCATATCACAGTACTTTCAAATATTGAATGTAAAAAATACAAAAAATATTGAAAAAAATGTGTGACAACGTGCCCCGGTCTACCCTATAGTAACTTACGATAATTCGATTCCGCGTAAATGAGGGAATTATCGTTTACCTACCCTAATTTAGGATTTCTTTTTATCCAAAAAAATATTCTTTTTCAAATATTACTACTAATATGAAGGATAAAAATGACTTGAAGAACTCGTGTGTGTGACTCGTGTTTCGAGAAATATCACCGAGTATTTTTCCTGTAAAGATAAGAAGTAGATTTAAGACCCATCGACAGCGACATATTATTTATCTGTCATACACATTGTATTACTGCGTAGTGAATAAATTAGTATGTTAACGATACTGAAGAGATACTCTTGTCTCGTTCCAGAAAATTGTTCGTTGGTGGATTATCATGGGAGACAATCCAAGAAAATCTCCAACGTTACTTCGGCCGTTATGGTGAAGTCATTGATTGTGTTGTTATGAAAAACAGCGAATCTGGGTCGCAGTCGTGGATTTGGATTTATAACATTCAGCGATCCCGCTAATGTTTCTCTGGTCCTTCAAAATGGTCCCCACCAGCTTGATGGACGTACGGTATGTATCCTAATACTTATCTTAAATAAGATTGTAGAATCGTATTTAAATATATTGCAGAAAATTATATTTAGTGTCATGTATAATATGTATCGGTTTATGAGCAAGACAATTTTAATCTTATAAAATCGTCTGATAACACGGACGTATTCTTTGTTTAATAATGCTTATCCTATCTGTATCATAAGGCATCGTAATTTTTATTCCATATTATATTGTACATAGAACTTATATACAAAAATACATTTAGGCCGGCATTCATAGTCGAATCTTATATTTAAGACGATCTTAAGTACGATCTTAAGCTGTTATGAACCAATCACAGAGCCGTATTAGCATTAAGACATTACTTAAGACGGTCTTAAAATAAAAAACGACTATGAATACCGGCCATAGAAATACAGATGGTGTGTGCTATAAATTTAATATGAAAATTTTAAGTCTGAATCTTATCACTATTAAAATTGTTACCATTATTTGCGATTGTTTACTAAAACTTTTAGATACAACTGAGAAAGCCGAATCTTGTCGTCTAAACGTGAGAGAGTATAATCAAAAAATGTTGGCCACAATAATGCGAGAAAACAGTTTTTACAATAAATGCATAAAATATGCACACAACCAAAACCTTTCCCCTAAAAAAAAAAAAAAAAAAAAAACTTACAACCTTCAGTCTTATGATACTTATTAAGTAATAGATTTTGTCATTTATATTACAAAATTAATAAAATAATCGCTTTAAATATTGCGCAATGTAAATTTAGTAATTCATGATATGATTGCCACATTGTGATGATCTATATATTGTGATGGTGAGATTTAAAAAATTAAAGTTAACACAGTTCAAAGTCCATTAGAACGCTAATTTAATTAACGTACTAATACACACTTGCTTAAAAGAAAAAACATCATATAAGAGACAGACAGCAGGAATTGAGAAAGAGATTGTGCCATATGACTATTGGCTGAGCACATCTCTCCTTGTTGCAACAGATTTATCGCAATGTTTCATTAGGACGTTGTGACTTTTAATAAAGGTACTTTTTAAATAACATAAACATTTAAAATATTATGAAGAGTGTGAAAAATTACACTATTACACTAAATATAAAAATTAATAATTTATTTTTTATGTTTACAATTTAATTTAAAAATTATTCCTTAACTATCCATGCTCACTTTTTTATTACAAAATTAAGAATTAATAAATATTTATTTATTATAAATAATTAATCATTTATTTCTTATCTATATTGATTAATGTCAATACTATTACGCAATTAGTGATTGTAATTATTAATCTTTCTATACATAATCTAGATTAATATATAACAAATATCGCGTTTAAATTGTGGAAGTTTTGAGGATGAAGAAGCAGTGGACCGATGTGTCGCGGAACATTTTGTCAACCTGAATGGAAAGCAGGTATAGCACATCAATACGCCATCATCATGTACCCAATCAGCAAAGAAATGTTTTTAAAAATATTTTTAAAAACATTTGAAAAACATTTTTGAAAACATTTTTAAAAATGTTAAAAATCATGGGTTAACACACCTTTTTTTCATTGAAAAAATATTTCTTTTAACATTTAAAAAAACATTTTTTTAATGTTTAAAAACGTTTATTTTAACGTTTAAGAAAAATGTTTTTTTAATGTTTAAAAAATGTCTATTTTAACGTTTAAAAAGACATTTTTTTATGTTTGAAAATGTGTATTTTAACGTTTGAGAAAATGTTTTTTTTATGTTACACAAACATCTATTTTAACGTGTTCTAAAATGTTTTTTAATCCAATATGGCGTCCCAAATGAGAATATAGGAAGGGCCCTGCTCGCTGGACCGGACTCCTCGCCTCAATCTTCCCTCTCGGACGCGAGCTGTCGCAGCTCTCCTTTTTCTGGCGGTGAGCTCTCCCTGGGAAGTCAAATCTCGCTCGGTTAGTCTCCAGAATACGTGCCGCTTAGCTCAATCACTTACGAAAAAAAGGAAAACGTACTCGTCTCGTCCGAAGAAACGCAGCAAGCGCGGCCATGACACCGAACGAGAGTGAGGAAGGAGGTGGGGGCGCTTTGAGAGTGGCGACTCACGCGTCGCGCCATCTGAATGAAACGATATAGCAAATAAATAATTAATGTAAAATAAATATTAAAATAATGTTAAATAAATGTTAAATAAATGTTTTTTCAAATCATTAGTGCAAATAAACAAGTAATGTAAAATGAATATTAAATTAATGTCGAATAAATGTTTAATAAACGTTTTTTCAATTCATTATTGCAAATAAATAATTAATGTAAAATAAATATTACATTACTGTCGAATAAATGTTAAATAAACGATGTTTCAAATCATTATTGCAAATGAATAATTAATGTAAAATGAATATTAAATTAATGTCGAATAATCGTTACATAAATGCTTTTTTCAAATTATTACAGTAAATAAATAATTAATGTAAAATAAACATTAAAATAATGTCGAATAAATGTTAAATAAATGTTTTTTTAAATCATTATGCCAAATAAACAGTTAATGTAAAATAAATATTAAAATAATGTCGAATAGATGTTAAATAAATGTTTTTTCAATTCATTATTGCAAATAAATGTAATTATAATAATAAAATTAATGTAAAATAAATATTAACCCTCCCAAGGCCACATCTCTTTTTTTAATACGCCTCGACCACACTGGTTAGTCGACACCCAGATGGATTCAGTCTCATATCTCCAATTTAATTATGTACACGTAAAAAGTCATGAAACATCTTAAAAGGGTGTTGTTCAAATAAAATATGCAGAACCCGAAATATATATATGCTCGATGAATAAAAATGTTGTAATTTTTGGTTGCAATAAGAAATATACACCGATCGAGATCACACCCCGGGTGGTCACAATTTAACCTATAATAATTTTTAAATGTTTACCAAACATAACTGACATGGCTTAAAGCCTTTCTGTACGCATCTTCGAGAGAAGGACTCAAACATAGGGATCCTAGGTGGAGGGGCATTGATTTATTAAAGCCTATCTTAAAAATATCGGGCCTGAATTTTTGTTTGGGTGGCCGACACCCACTCGAAGAATTAAAATAATGTCGAATAAATATTAAATAAATATTTTTTAAAATCATTATTGCAAATAAATGAGTAATGTAAAATAAATATTAAATTAATGTCGAATAAATATTAAGTAAATGTTTTTTTCAAATTATTATTGCAAGTGAATAAGTAATGTAAAATAAATATTAAATTAATGTCGAATAAATATTAAATAAATTTTTTTTCAAATTATTATTGCAAATAAATGAGTAATGTAAAATAATTATTAAATTAATGTCGAATAAATATTAAATAAATGTTTTTTTAAATTATTATTGCAAATGAATAAGTAATGTAAAATAAATATTAAATTAATATCGAATAAATGTTAAATAAATGTTTTTTTAAATCATTATTGCAAATAAATTATTAATGTAAAAGAAATATTAAATAAACGTTAAATAAACGTTTAATAAATATTTTTTCTAAATCATTACTCCAAATAAATAATCAATGTGAAATAAATATTTAATAAACATTAAATAAATATTATTTTTACAATGGATTGTATAAATGTATAATTAATAAAAAATAAATATTAAAAACACATTTAAAAAACATTATCTGTTGATTGGGTAACTGTGTGACTTTATGCAAAAGATAGAAAATAAGTATGTGATGATATTGTTCCTCCCTTGAAGCCTATTAATATTATATAAGAATTTTAGTCACATAAATTATTTACTAATACGAACATTACTGTATATACAAACTATACATAGAATTGAAAGGGATAGAATTGAATTAATTTTATAACTTGAATAGTATTAAGTGTGATAAATATTTTTAAATATTTATTATATAAGTATTATTACACTAAAAAATGTGTTAGTTTACAATATAAGTTCAGTTAATGGCTCTCTATTTTATAATTAGAGTTAAATATTATTTCTATATAAGGTAGCACAAGCGTTAGTGCAGAGTATGTATAAAATTAATTAACGATAGCCCACTTGTTAGCCTAAAATATACATTAATTTGTAAAGATAATTGTAGATGACGATAATGTAAATTTCTATAATTGTTCCGTAATTTTCTCGCGATCGCGGATCAATACCGTACCGGTAACGCCATCCGTCAGTCGCCCTCCGAACGAAGGGATTTCGCGCCGCTCCCCCCGTCAACCCTTACCGCGAAGTCTCTCGCGACGCGTATCGATCCTGTCATGCCGTGATCGCATGATCCCGGAAACGCAGGTGATTGGTCGATACGCGTCGCGCAAAGGAAAGCTCCCGAAACACGAGAGTTCGCGGTCAGTAGCCAAAAGTACTCCGGTTCACGAGGTCGTATACCGTCGTGCTTCCGTTAACGTACCCCGGTTCACGCGGTCTCAAATATACCGTCGTGCATCCGAGTTTACTGCTCTGTCAGAGCACCGCTAATTATCGCGCCGTTCGTGCGTGCTGCAATTCGCTCTCGTCTCCGCGAGCAGTGAACATTCGCGTATAAGTCACCCTGCGTGCCTCGCCATTGTGCGCTCGATCATCGTGATCGAGTCAACTATTTGTGAACATTCTCGCGTCTTGTGTTACGAACAAGTGCGACTGCTGTATAACGCCTCAAGTGCGTTCATCACGTGCAAGCTACATTGCGCGTCTTAATTGCCATCGCCTCCGCGCTCTACGAACACTTTCGTATCACGTGACCAGCGCTCATCGAATCACGTGCGCGCCGAATGTCGTGCTCAAATGAGAGCGCGTCAACCATCACTTGTATTAACCTGACGATTAAACGATATTTGTGCATTCCTCCCAAATCAAGTGTCTCATTCTAACCGCACGTCGGATCCCTGTCGGGGTCGACCCGGCATCTTACGCCAATTGGCGAACCGGAGTTACGCCCGGAAACCATAAAATTCGCCAACAATAATTTTTTTCAAAAATTTGATAATTGATACAAGTCTGAAATCTTTATTATTTGTGTTAGAAAGAATGAAATTTATAATACATTTGTGTGGTATCTGTTCATTTCAGGTTGAGATTAAAACGGCAGAATCGCGGGATTCATCGAGCAAAATGAACGATAGTCATCAGGGTCAGTGAGGCCCACCTCAACAGGGTGGCCCACCGATGGGAATGGCCGGAAATATGGGGCCTATGGGTGGACTGAACGGGCAGATGGGCGGGCCCATGGATCCGCCTGGTAATATGATGCAACAATATCAGGGTTGGGGTACCAATCCGCCAACCGGTGGATACGCGGGATACAGCACCCAGTACAATACTCGGGGCTGGGGCGCACCACCAGGACCGCCGCAGCAGCAGCAAATCCCGCCGCCGCCGCCGCATCAATGGGGTAGCAATTATAACGTTCAACCTACTGCAGCTACCCAAGGTTACGGAAGCTATGGTGAGTTCGGATGTAATTCCGAAAAGCCATGCATTTCCCCTCTTCTGTTTGTTAGCAAATATTAATCGAGATCTTAATCCAATCGATTGTGAATTAGTATGAGACAGTTTTAACGCAATTCAACACACTTTTCGCCCGATATTGATAGCAATAACTTATTGACCGAGGTACGCAAATTTTAGAAAATTTTGATATATGTAAAAAAATGTTCTTCCAATCTCTCGATTATATTGTCGGTGTAAAATATTAACAGCTGATATTCAGTTGGCAAAGTTGAAGAGATTTTTTAAAGAAAATTTATTTGAGCAATAGAAATTGACAATGTTATTGAATGGATTACTGCATTATTTTACACAGGATACATGATTATGAACGACGTTGATATCAATATACTCGCTGGAAAAATTAAAATTTACGGTAATATTATTGACACATGTGGTTAAACCGCTATGAACAATTTTTCTAAAGTTGTTAAAGTCTGATCAAAAGTATCAACTTCGTTTATACCTACTTTAGGTAGCAATAAAATTTTACTTAAATGAACATAATAGATCCTGTTCCTATCCTCTTCCATCCTGCTTAGAAAGGTTAGAAGAAGAAAGAAAAAGATAAGAACATGAGAAATTTACAAATTACAATATAATACGATCTACTTTTACGATGCCCCCTGGAGATTTTTAGAAAGAATTTAGAAAAGTATATAATTGGCTGTTGTGATACAAAGAAAGTTAAAAAACTAAGTAATTATGTCAGCCCAGACTTGTGTGTTTTGTTTATTATTATTATTATTATATAACCAGCGGATCGTATAACTTTAACATAATGCAATTTTAAAAGAGAGAATGTTATTTCTATAAATATTCTTGAAAATAACTTATTTTTTTTTAGTTTTTAATTTTTCCAAGTCTGATATAAATGTATAGATATGTATAGATTTTATTAGTAATTATTATATTATAGTAATCATGTAAAATATGCAACTGTAATTATGATATAACTTTAACTAATTATCTCCAAGTATTGTGAATAACACTTACAATTAGTTTGGATTGACATAACATATATCTTAAATATATACGTATTCGAAATATTGAACCTCATAATCTTATCTATAAATATTATGCTTGATTCTCTTCAAGTTTAATCTTTCTTATATCGTTTTTTCTATTAGACTTCATAATTTTATTTATAAATATGCTTGATTCTTTTTAAGTTTAATCTTTCTATCTTTTTTTTATATTGAAATTTACTTGCCTGAATCTTTACACAGACTTTGTTTTACACTAAAACGATATTCTTACTCCACTTATCTACAACATATTATCTTAAAGCACCAATTGCTATGTTAAAAATAGTGTACTATCTCTAATATGCTTAAAGATAGCAAATACTAACATTGGGTATGATAACATGTCACATGCTTACATTTCACGGTAACAAGTGTCACATTTATGTATTATAAAATAGAGACGCTACCTATACTGCTGTAATCTATACTACGACATGTACACATATTTAATAATGTTTTCTGCAAGAACAACTTTTGCACATACTATCATCGCCTATCTAACGCTTTATTTTTTTTCTTCTTTTTCTTCTTCTTCCACGTTATTCATTAAGAGAACCAAGCATGAATGTTTAAGTCGCCGAAGAGGCATTCTTAAGTAACGCTGAAGAAGTAGAGACATCTTTACATTTGTAACAAATTAGAGGAAAAACAATAGTGATATAAATTAAATAGAGTGGTAAGAAAAATGAGGTGAGCTGTGACATGCGGTCGGTGACATGTGTTTTGTGTGGTTGGTGATCGCAGGTGGGCCGGCGGCGGCCGCTTCAGGGGGCTACGGGCCCACGGCGGGTACTGGCGGGGCTGCGGGAGGCGGGCCTGGGGGCTCCTGGAGCTCCTGGAACATGTCACAGAATGGGCCTCCTCCTGGGACCCAGCCCCCACCCCAGCCCCCTCAGCCCAACTGCAACTCGAACCCCTCTGGCCCGCAGGGTAAGCCTTCAAGCTCAAGTCAAGCTAAATTTCCTCTTTCCACCCTTTTGGCATCGCAATTAGTTCCATTCTGAACCTAATTCTATGCGACTAGCTACAGCAATGTAATTTCTTATACCAGCCTGATTTTATGTCTAGTGGTCTTCGAGAGAATTAACTCTTTGAGTACGGAGCACTTAGAAGCTGAACGTTCTCTATGGATGCACTTGTTGATCGCGATAATGACGGCTGTGATTGGAATTGTGATATACATATGTATATCATAATTTTTACTTATGTTGAGAATATAAAGGAGACGTCGCTAAACGTATATATGAGTTCATGAGTCCATAGCCATGCTAATGACTTTCATCGAACGCATATATAAGTCCATAAGCCACGCCAACGATTTTCGTCATATACATATGAATCCATAGATCACACCGATGAGTTTCGCTGAACGTACATATAGGTTCATCGTACTCAAAGGGTTGATGCTTTCAACATATAGAATGTTCATTGTCTTTTTTGGTTTGTGATGTAGAGACTTCCTCCAATTCTCATAACTGACTTTGTTAACTGCGATATTTTATGTGATAGCACACATGTATGTTAACAATTGGATTAATAGTTTAACAATTGCGAGATAAATAGGCTTGATGAATTTTGTAACATTATATTAACGTTTTTATACTTTTTCAAGATTGTACGATTTTAACAGTAACTCTGCTTTTAAGAAGAAAGTAATGAATGGTTAAAGTATTACGTTAATTATTTTTGTATAGACTATGTGTAATATATATATATATATATATATATATATATATGTTATATATTATGTGTGATTAAATATAATCTTTTTAAAAGAAACTTAATAATTAAAAAGAATGATTAAGATTTTCATAATAATGTTATTTTGTTGTCTCTGAAAAGTTGTTTCAAAAATCTATCTTTGTCATGTACTAAAGATGTTTGATTATTTACAGGTTCAGGTGCGCCAGGATCCAGCAGCAGTTCGACCAAGACTCCAGATTACACTGGGTACTCTGCATACAGTAATTACCCTGATACTTCTTATCCTCAGCGTTCGTATCAAGGAGGAGAAAATAGTCAAGGTGGGTATGCCGCCAGCGCTCCTAAACCCGGCCAGCAAGGCTTTGATTTCAAAGAGTGGCCCACCTCATGACCATTTTAATTAACTCGAGTTGGAGAGATGCGCTGAATGGCTTGGCCTTGCTCGTTGGTTATTTCTTCATATTCAAGATAAACGCAAACTGTATGTTGATCGTGAAATCTGCGCTATGACATGAGACATTCTTCGTCACACACGTTACTTTTTTTTTGCATCTGCCGGAAATCCGACTGAAGTTGATTAACGATAAATCGGGAAAAATATTCGAAGAATAATGTTTTACTTATTGGTGTTTGCTAACATCAAGAAGATCACCATTAAGAAGTTAATATATTATGTCTTGCTCAATTTAGAAATTAATTGATTCTGAAAATTAAATAATTTCCTTTCGCACGAGCCGAAATAATAATTAATAAGATATTTTCTTTTTTCTATTATATGCAAAATAAAGATAAGCCTCGAATAATACACGAATCGCCGGTTCAGATTACGGAAAACTGTGATAAATCGAATGTTTATTTAATACATATGCTTTGCGGAATTTAATACGGATACCGAGGCATGTATATAATGTATTCTATAATATTGATTTTCGTTAACGTTCTTTCGGACGATCGGTTTCGATTTTCTCAATCGTCAACTTGACTCGTGTTTCGTGCTAGCGTCGTCGTATTTTTTATGGCTTTACATACATTTTTATAATCAAAATACTTAAGAAATTTGTACTGTTGTAGACATGTTCTTTAGATATTAAAATTAGAATAAAATTACAATTATCTTTTGTGTTGCAGTGGAGCTGCTGGTATCGGTGCAGCAAGTACTGTAGTTGTCAGCTGGATTTTCGCTCGTGAACGTCGCCGCGTCGTGAGTGAGTGCGCCGACGGAGATGCGACATCGGAGGAGGAGGCCTGGGGGGCATCAGGTGACGGCGAAGCAACCGTGGGGTGAGTACTTGATTGTTATTCGTTTATTATTTTGCTGTCCTGTGGTGGATTCTGCCACTTTCTGAAGCGCGCGACGTGATTGATTACGTTATACTCTTACAATACCGTTCGATGGTTTAAATCCGGCACAATTTCGCCGGAGTTCGATCTCCGGCATACGCGAGAAGAGATATTACGTATAGCGAACGTCGCGATATTCACACGGTTGTAATATTACTTGCACAATTTTTCGCGGATTAATTATACGAACGATGTTAATACTGAAATATGCTGCCGTTTGCAGCGGCCGCGATCGTTTCTTGAATTAGTATTTTAAAATCAGCTATGTGGTAAAATGTACTCAGTTTTAAGAATTTAACGGGCGCAATAATTATTTACTTTAAGTATCGATTATCTGGCACTGGTTTAATGTAAAAATATTTATGTTTCAGATCAATGCAGTGTTAGCAACTCCGCTGTTGCGCATCGACCGGTAAGTTCAATGAACCGATAATTTTTTTCGCGTCCCGCGAAACTCAAAGATGCACGCACTGTCGACGCACAGTCTATTGGTCGTGTTTGGAGCACTGAGCAGTACTGCTTACTGCTTGAGAGCCAAACTTATTATAGGAAGAAGAAGAAGACACGTCCAGTTTAGAGTTCCTCTAGTAAGAGTTAGGACACCGTCCGCCATTTATAGGGAGCTGTAGCGCGCGATTTGAAAGGCTTCTACTATTCTATTTATCTATTTATATATTAAAATTAAAGATTACGTTTCTTTTATATAAAAAGTTAAAAAATTGCTCTCCGACGTATCACTTATATTATTTATTTGTAATTTTATAAAAGTCTGTCTTTATTTACAAAGATAATATTCGGAAATGAAATACATAGTAAGTATAATAATACATTTCACAATCACCAACATTTAATGAAATTGCTGCAAATGCTCTCCACAGAACTAATATCACGATATGCATATAAAAATCAAATGTAGCATGATTTTTTTTAACTCATTGCAATAGGAGGAACCTGAAAAAATTAGCGAATAAAGTACAGTATTTATAGGAAAGTCAACTAGAGATAGAATAATATTAAAGTTTTTTATTCGAATAAACCGTACTATAATTTTTTATTAAAAACAAGCCATATATTAAACTTTTTATAGAACATAATAAACACGCATATAACATGATGTATTTAACTTAATGAATACAAACCAAATTTATTTTGTTACAGCATGCATATAAGCACTTTTGCTCGCAAACATAGAATTTTTATCCATTCCACGCAATGTTACAGACATTTTTTTTAATTTAAAAGTAATGAAACGTGTAATAATTTTTTGTTTTAAATTATGACAATTTGGAATTGTAAAGTTAATCGTATTACATAAATTAATAAAAAAAATTTTTTAATTTATGGATTTGGAACAAACTTGTATGTAATAACTGTGGAAAATCTTTTCCATCTTTACAATAAAAGAAAATGTTGGTTCATTCATAAAAAATAATAGTCGGAGAGCTGACGACGAATTTAGGGAATGTATTTTGGGCAAGTTAAAATAACAAAAAAATAATATTTTATTAATTGGTGAATCTAGAATCCTGAGTCAGGCAGAGGGTTTGCGGTTATTTCGCTACTGCGCAACCTATGACATTTGCAAAAAAATAAATCAAAAAAATATCTTTTAGGCAACTTGAAATTTGTTTAATCTTTAATTTTAGCATCTATTTAACCCAGAAATAAAAATTCCAGACTATTTTTTGGGTTTTAAAGTATAACCTGACCCCCCCGAATATATTTAATAATTATACCTCAAAAATATACTTTAGGCATTCTGAAATTTTTATAGCATGTTTATTAAATAATATTAAAAATACGTGTAAATCGCCAGACGAATTAAACGGTTTTTAATAATTCCCTGACGCGAATAAAGATTTAAAATGAATGCTATGCAGATCGGGATTCCACAATATTTATTTATAAATTTCATTATTATGAAAAGTTTTAATTAAACTATTTTGGTGTATTTTTAATATGTGTAGGTCAAAAGTAACTGAGTATCATAGAAACATAAATGCAGCAGACTCAATTGTATTAAAATACAAACAAAAATCATAAAATTCAACAGATGTTGTCCTTCCCAGTGAGAAATGATTGATCGACTAGACGTCGAATCGACGTCGATGAAAGACATCGATCGAGCACATCGATTCGATGTGATTTTGTCCCTGAAATCGATGTGTTTTCGATATCGATGGAATTTCGATGAAATTTCGATCTGCATATATTTTGAACCCATAGCAAATATCAGGTTACGCGTGTATTCAGACATCATTGTGATATTTAGACTCATTACATAGTTTACTTTGTCATCTTCGAAAAGAGGTCGAATCGACGTCGAATCGAATGTGGTGCACCCTCTCCCCTCATTTTCCTTTTTCCTTCCCTCCTGATAACATCAATAAACAGAACAACCGGCCATGTATGTGAATAAAATATGATAAAATACCTTTGGAATTCAGTCGAATTATAATCTTCGTGGCATCATTGCCTGCTTGAATCAAGAGGATTGTGTACAGAAAATCAATTTTGAGATTAACATCAATTTTAATGATCACATAAAGAACATTTTTAACGACTACAATTGAAAATATGCATACATTTATACATTTGACTATAATGAGATCAATGAAACTAACTGAAATGACCACAGAGAAAACATGTTAAAAATAAAAAATGTATACAAGAGCTCTTAAAAATTAGTAGAGTAAACAAAAATGATAAAAATTGACAAACCAGTTTTGGTTTATACAAGAAAACCTATAGGAAAAAAGGAATCAAATTTCTGTACGAAGCATGCATATCTATTTGAATATTTTATAAGGAATGCCATAATGAACAGAAAAAAAAAATATTTTTTACTTTTAATGAACCGTGATAAACATAGGCAAACACTAAATTTAAAACAAATATAAGTACTAATTTACAATCTTGTTTTAAAAAAATATTTTAGCTCTAATCCATAAGCTGTGACCACAGTCAAATGTAAGGAGAATCGACTGATTGATTACAATTTACAGCTTAGAGCTAAAATATTTTCTTAAAGCAAGATTGTAGACTAGCATTAAGGCTTCAGAAATTTAAATGATTGCATCTAATATCAGAATAAATCTACTGTGGTAATGAGATGACAGACAGTTTGACTCATAGGAATAACATGCTAAGTACCTCACAGCATAAATTTCTAAAGTATTTCAAAATAACTATACTGTATCTGAACAAATAAAACTTTTGTTACAATAAATCTTCTCAAACAAATAAAATAACTGAACATATTACAATAAAACTTCATTAAATCTTCTCAAAAATTTAATACAACCTCTGACTATGTTGCAATAACTAAATAAAAGGAATAAAATAATATATATAGGTTTTAGTACGAAAAGAGATATATTCCAGTAAACACAATGTTACATGTAATGTAAATGATAGTTGTAATTTCCTACTCAACAATGTAACTATTATATAACATAAGTGTTACATTACATTGTTACATGTTAAGTTATATTGTTGAATAGGAAATTTTAACTAATATGTACTTTACATGTAACGTTGTGTTTACTAGGATGTCATCCTACACATATTTTAGACAGCAACATTATTAAATTATAGTAGCTGCATGTTTGGTTGAAGAAGTACTCTCTTCACTATTACTGCTATAGTTCTGCCTCAATCCTTTTTCTCTCCTGGTACTTTTCTTCTGACTAGGACATGGCTGCTGACTAGAAGTGCTACCTTCTTGATCTCTCCATTTGGCATCTTTGAGCCAAACTTGTACTCCTTTTTTACACGCTGAGAAGTCTGTATCATCTATTTTTAAACTGACAGCACCTGAATAAGGCAAAAGCACAGATTGTATAAAGCTGTACACTAATTTATGTTTGTTCAAACTACAAAACAAATGCAAAGGAAAATTATTACTCTTTTTAAACATTATATTGTTTTATGTAAAAGTAAATCTATGCCCATAGTTAAAATGAAAAACTCCTATGCCCAGTTAAATATTAGTCAGAAAATGAACTCCAACTTTCACTTCCATGAAAAGTAAAAGCAAATAGGTAAAATTGGACAATTAAAACAATTCAACACTTTACATTTCTATATTGACAGAAAACCTACATTTTCATATCAGGGCTTATTAAACAAATAAAAAAACACTACTTCTGGATAAACTAAATACTAGAACATAGAATTTACAGTACATTATAGTTCAGAAACTTTTAAATCAAATGCATTTATTGAACTAAGTCCTCAATTAGGTACAAAATGAAACATTGAGCAATGATGCATTGGAATCAATACTTGCTTTAACATGAATTTTAACATGTACTGAAAAGATCAATCTATTGAGAGATGTGAAACACATGTTTCACTAGAAGTAAATAACATTCTCACCTTTGAGGGCAGTCCACAATAACAGGTTGTCGCAATTCAAGAAACGCCTCTTGATTTTGAACAGCTGTAGCAGCCCTGCGTCTAAAAGTTTTTCTGCACTGATAAACACAAACAGTTTATAGTACATAATCAGAACACCTCACGAAAATAATTTAAAATGAAATCCACGGGCTAATATATTACAAACGCTCCTGTTAAATAATAAGTACATGTATCAAATTAATCTATCAGCTTCAAAGGAGGCTAGGCTGACAGGTTTCGTCCGTAAATCGCTAATGAAATTGATAATAAAATAAACAATACAAGTTGAAAAGTCCACAAAAAGATTACTAGTGAACAAGAGACATTCCTACTCAAAGCCGGCCACCAACACAATCCCTAACCTCAACATTATGCCATGAACAGTAATAAACTACCTACATGAATATTTTAAATAATATTCATGTAGGTAGTGAAATAATTTAGCACGAGATATGCTTGAATTTGACCTTGTAACAAAAAATACTTGAACGATCGCGAAGTAGCATCAGGTATTTTACCTCTGAGGCTGAACTTCCACAGACATATACTTCTGTATTGCTTTCAAGACAAAATGTAAATATTTCTAAATGCAAGACCATGATCGAGAATAACTTACTGGTAATAGTTGAGCCATGGCAGTAAAACATTAAAGTAGCATCCAAACATAACCAAACACAGGCCTCAAGAAGCAACAGGTCAATCAACGCCGGTGGAATGATTCCAATATGATTACCGTAAAGTCTGTAAATCAAATTCATGATACAAACACGAATATTTAAAAGAAAATATAAGTAAGAATAAGGATAAATTAAAGTCTTGAATTGATATAACTGTAAATCTTGTACCGCGTGCTCATGCTCCCGCGGATGATCTACGGCGCTCGCGATCGGGCGAGTCGAGAGATCAATTACACTGTAAATGTCTAAATTGTCTGATTTATTATTGCAAGCACAAATCACGAGATCGAGTCCCGAACAGCACCAGGAATATTACGAATAAATTATGAGATTAAGATGGCGAACACGTGCGAACCACGAAGGTATCGAGATAGCGAATCTGAGTACAGCGATCCGGGGCCCGGCGGCGTAGCGAATATGTATGTACATATATAAGTAGGGCGGGAGTTAC
>NW_027250419.1:0-21255 GCF_030848795.1 Temnothorax nylanderi | reverse complement strand
GGGATAGTGGCGCCCGGGGAGAAGTGCGAGGCGCCGGCTGAGCGATGGTCTTCTGGGGGCGACAGCCCCGCTCCAAAACGCCGGCGAATTTCACATATAATAATAAAAAATTCAAATTTAATTAGAAATTGTTCTGTGCGCCTGGAACGCACTAATGTTATAGCGTTTTTTCTTGGCTGCACTACCGCCCACTAGTGCAACACTCAGCAGTGTGCGTGTTTCCATTGCTGGTGGCAAGCGAACTTATTCAGTTAATGTGTTTCCGTGACTGCAGTGTAGTGCATTTTATGCACGAGTGTGATTTTGCTACACTGTCTCAAAGAGACGGTGTGGAGCGAGTGGTGACATTTAAATTATAACATGGAAGCCAATCGGGAATTAGCACAATAATGAAATGTATCGATATATTATTTTCATCGAGTGAAAAGAAGACGACGAGGAATTCTTGCAGCTCGCTTCTGCGTGAAAAAAATAAAATCCCGAATTAAAAATTTTGTCACTGTTGTTCGGGAATATTCAATAATGAGGGGTTTGTTCCATTAAGGGGTACATTCTCGTCAGTTGGTCCAATTTTGGCAAAAATTGTTTTTTTGCGGAATTCGATAGCTATACTGTCTAGAATATCATGTTAAAAGAAAAATCGAAATTCGTAACGGTTGCCAAAAGTTAGAGCCTCCGAGCCGACCGACAAAGCAGGTAGCGAGCGTCGCGACGGCTCAGGTACGTAGCGCCGATTTTCCTCGTACATTTATCGACCTTTCTTTGGTTATGATTTCACGTAAGGTTTTCCTATTTTTGGCGTTAGATGGAGCCTTATTACACTGAACTATTAGGGATTACACTGGTGAAATCAGTTTATAACGTACAGAACACGTGTCGATTTGTGTCTCCCGCTTTTTGACGTCTCGTGCGTGTATTTTTTAAAATGCCTCCGACAGAAAAGCGACAAATACAGTTCGAAACGTCCCGGTAAAAAAGGACAAAGAAGATTCTCTGGAATCAACATACAAACGAAAATGAGCAAGAATTTGCCAGCACGTCAGCGAAGAAAATAGCCGTTCGGATGACTTCGAAACACCTGTTTCGCCGAGTACGTATATGCATTCGTGAATTTCACTTAGTTTTTTACTGTTCTTTCAATTTTAAAATGCAAAAGTGTAACGGAGATGTCAAATTTGAAAAAAAGAGGAACATGGCTTGGGATTTCAACTTTCTTGTTTATGTAAGTGTGACGATAATTTATTTTTCGTCTGAAAATATTAATAACAAATCCTACGAAATAATCCGGTTAGTATTTGTCAGTGGACCGCTCGACGTTTTCGCGGTGCGCGCCGTGGAAAGTACAAAAATGAGTACACGAAATAACAGTCAGTCCTTTTTATTAAAGTGGGTTACACTGGACTTCGCACTCGCGATTTCGCACTCGCTACATTCCTCCGTTTTCTCGACGTCGATCATGTATCGCGTGCGAGTTATGATGGCTCACTGCCGTCCCGGACGGAGCAGGCGAGGGATCGCGGCCGGAGCTTCGCGTCGAGGAATTCGGTGACGTGAGAAACGCTCGTTGGCTCCAAATCGTCTATTGGTCGCGGTGCTTGCGATCACGCGAGAAACACCTGTGCCGTTTGCTCGAAAACACACAAAAAAGGGGGGGGAAACCGTCGCGATTTGGAGCCTTTCAAGCGTTCTCGAATAATGCTTGCTGTCTCGTCGAAGTTCGAGAATTTTCAGCTCGCATTTATTCAATTCTCAACATGCCGCCCGCCTCGCATTCGACGGAATGCGAAACGAACGGGGGTTGACAAGGTCGCATAGAGGAGCGTGGGAACGTCTTGGTTCAAAGCGTTATATACAATATATACATTTGAGAACTTAACCTATTTTTACAATGTCCTTAAATCTAATGAAAAACGAACGAGCTTAATTCTAACGGGATTCCGCGGTTCCCGGCGGACTGATAGACGCGGGCAACCGACAGATCTGGTTATTGGTCGTTTTAGCTCGGAATTGGCGGTGCGTAATGTGACGACGCGAACGCGACCGTCAAGTCCGGGATGGACCTGCTGAATCCTTGCGAGTTCCCACTTTGAAGGAGGGAGTAGGTTACTCTTAAGTAAAACTAACTCGTCAACCTTCGGATTATCTTGAGATTCGGTCCATTTCACGCGCTGTTGCAATGAATGTAAATAGTCCGACGACCAAGAACGCCAGATCTGTTCGAGCATTAATTGTACGTGTTGCCATCGCGACAACCGATTCGCATTGATTTCGAGGACGGATTCCTCCGGTATGCTCGTGAGCGGTCGGCCGATAAGAAAATGACCAGGTGTCAAAGCGGTATAATCGGACG
Organism: Temnothorax nylanderi; assembly: GCF_030848795.1. Lineage (NCBI taxonomy): Eukaryota > Metazoa > Arthropoda > Insecta > Hymenoptera > Formicidae > Temnothorax > Temnothorax nylanderi. Next base: position 18,905 of record NW_027250419.1, on the reverse strand, counting down.
GATCGTCACTAAGTGGAGAGATCGGTCGCGAGTTCAAGCAAGCCTCTATCTTACATAAAAGCGCAACGAATTCGGAGCGAGACAGAGTGCGAGCACCAGTCACTCGCCTGAGATGGTGCTTAAAGCTCTTCACTCCAGCCTCCCAAAGCCCGCCGAATGTGGTGCCGCAGGGGGCACGAAATGCCACCGTACGCCGTCGTTAGCGAGAATTTCCTTAAGGGAGGGGTTGTTCACAAGCGCGCGGAAGCTGCGTTGGAGCTCGCGGTCAGCACCCACAAAATTCGTGCATTATCGCTGTACATGTCCGATGGCAGTCCGCGGCGACTGACAAACCGTTGAAATGCCGCGAGGAATCCATCGGTGGAGTAATCCTCCACACTTTCGAGGTGGATCGCCTTAGTGGCGAGACAAACGAACACCGCGACGTAGTGTTTGCTCCCCTTTTGGCCGCGACCGACAACGGGGGTAATGTTCATAGGTCCGGCGTAATCTATGCCCGTGTGAGAGAACGGAGGAGCAGGATTTACTCGGGGACTCGGGAGATCACCCATTAATTGCGTCGGAGTTTTCGCGGAATGTCGAACGCAGGTAACACATTTATGAATGTGAGATTTGATCATGCTTCGCGCGGAAATTAACCAATAATTTTGACGGAGACATCTAAGCGTGAGTTTAGTCCCTCCATGGAGAGAGCGTCGGTGTGCTTGATCGATCAAAAGTTCGGCAATATGATGTCTAGCAAGTATGACGGGGTGTCGCTCATTGTAACTCAGCGCGGAGTTTTCGAGCCGCCCGCCAAGCCGGATTAATTTATCTTTCCCGATAAAGGGGTGGAGAGAGCGTAAGGAACTTGATCGCGATACAGCGGCGTGAGCGTTCAAAGCCTTCAAGTCATCCGAAAAACAAGTCGCTTGTGCCGATCGAAGCCAAAAGACGGAGGCTTCGTGAATCTCCTCTGCGGTCAAGGGAGACTTGACGATCACCGAAGAGGCGACTTTATTTTTTAAGTTCCGAACGAAACGCCGAATGTACGCGGTAATACGAAGAAGTCGGATCCAGCTCGAGCAGGAGGTGGGCAGATCCCACTCAGGAGCTGAATCGACGAGATGAACGGTAGCTTTACGCGCTTCGGAAGATACCGTTTGTAAAATGTCCTTTTCAGTCGGAGTCGGGGGGATCGGCCACGAGGCCGTGGTCGAGCTAAGCCACCGGGGCCCCGACCACCATAATTCATGATTGACGAGATCGGCGGCAGTAAAGCCGCGCGACGCGCAGTCGGCAGGATTTTCCTGGGAGCGAACGTGTTGCCAACGTACGGTCGGAAGGCGCGTCTGCACCTCGGAGACGCGGTTCGCGACATAGGAATTCCAGCGGGATGGATGTTGTAGAAGCCAAGCTAATACGATTTGGGAATCAGTCCATCCAAATAAGAGAGCTCGCATCAAGCCCGTGGTGTTTCTTACCCATTCTATCAATCGAATTAATAGAACGACGGCGTTAAGTTCCAAGCGTGGAACGCTAACGGTTTTCAATGGCGCGACTTTCGTTTTGGCCGCGAGGAGGATGACTTGAATGTTAGAGGGAGAATGCACGATGCGGAGGAAAACTACCGCGGCGTAAGCGCGAGTGGAGGCGTCCGCGAAGCCGTGCAATTCAACATCGATTTTATCTTGACGCATCCCTGTCCATCGAGGAATGCGTATTTTGCTAATATTAGGCAAGTCTGAAACGTAATTGATCCACTGATGCAGAAGATCATCGGGGATGGGAGCATCCCAATCAATTTTACGGAGCCAGAGCTCCTGCATCAACATCTTGGCCGCGATGACTATCGGTGACGCCCAGCCGAGGGGTCATACAGCTTTGCAATAAACGATAAAACGGAGCGCTTAGTATGAACTGTCACGGCGTATGGCGAGATTACGAAACGAAACGAGGTCATCGCGCGGAGACCAAGACAGGCCGAGGACCTTGAGCGTGTCATCGTGGTTGATCGGATAGTCCGAGGATTCCCGTTGGTCCTCTGGAATATCCGTCAAAAGTTCGGCTGAATTCGCGGCCCATTTTCGCAGGGGGAAACATCCGCGATTCATTATGCCCACGAGTTGCTTGCGCTTCTCGAGCAGAGACAGAAGGTCGTCTGCTCCGAAAAGAACATCATCGACGTAGGTCGACTCTTCGATTATATTGACCGCGTCGGGGAAGTCTTTACCTTCGTCGCGAGCTAATTGGATAAGGGAGCGCTGTGCGAGAAAAGGCGAAGGTTTTTGCCCGTAGGTCACGGTGAGTAAGCGGTAAAGCCGAATCAACAGACTGTCGGGGGGGCGCCAAAGAATTCGTTGATAGTCCGCGTCATCCCGATGCACGAGTATTTGTCGGAACATTTTAGCAATGTCAGCCATGTACACGTACCGAAAGAGTCGCCAGCGCAGGATTATCGCGGCGATGTCTTGTTGAAGTTTAGGTCCCGCCATTAGAAAATCATTGAGCGAGGTTTTGTCGGTCGATTCGCTAGAGGCATTAAACACGACGCGTAACTTGGTCGTTGTACTCGATTCGCGTAAAACAAAATGATGCGGGATGTATATCGGGGGGTAAGGGGGGCGCTCGTCCGCCCGCACCGACTCCATGTGCCCCATCGATTCGTATTCTCTTAAAAAATCGTGATACTGCGCGGCGATTTCTGGTTTCCGCGCGAGTCGGCGCTCCATATTGGAGTACAGGAAGGAAGCCTTTCGGAATGTGTCGCCGACGCGAGGGGGGCCGTTTTTGAACGGCAAACGCACAATGTAGCGTCCTTGTGAATCGCGAGAATGAGTCGTCGCAAAATGCTTCTCGCAACGTTCGTCCTCTTCGGTGAGAGGAGTTCGAGAGGGGATACGTTCGTCCTCCCAAAAACTTTGAATTAAGGAATTCGTATCCTCGCAGGATACGCAACTCAGGACAGAAGCGGACTCTCCGGCCGGGCGCGCAGGGCCGGCGGGACCGGAGAGGATCCATCCGAAAATTGTAAGCTGGCCCGTCGGAGTGCCGACCGGGCCCTGACGTAGACCGTCGAGTAGCAGAGACCCGTATAAATCCGCGCCGATTAATACATGAATCGGGTGATTACATGAGGGATCAGGATCTGCTAAAGGTAAATCGCGTAGATGTGGCCACATTGCGGCCGGCTTCTGTTGAGAGGCTGTATAAGAAGTGATTCTTTGATATACGTAACCCGAGAAGGGAAATATCGGTCCCTGTTTGTCGCAGGGCGCGAGAGCAAGATTAACTTGTGACCGCGCGACTCCATTAAATTTTTCTCCAAAACAATGTATCTTCAACGCGGCACGATGACGCCTGGTTCGCATCGTCTGACAAAGAGATTCTGATATGAAACTGTATGTCGAGCCTTGATCTAGTAGTGCACGGACTTTAAATGTGCGGCCCTCGATTGTACTTAAACTAACATACGCAGTGGCGAGAAGTACATGAGGCGGTTGTTTCACAAAATCTCGAGTAGCATGCACGTTTTGAACGAACGCTGAGGGCGCGGCCGGTGACTCGGAGGCAGCGGCGACTGACACAGCTGACGGAGCTGAGGACGGCGAATTAATCGCGGAAAGCGTACTTTTAGTACCAGTTTCCGTACCCTCGCGGTGAAGCAGCGAATGGTGAGCTTGGTGGCATTGATTGCACCGTCCTTTACTCGGACAATTGTTTGAAAAATGCTCGGTTCTCAAACAATTAAAGCAACATTTATGCTGTCGCGCGGCGAGTCGACGCTGCTCGACCGACAGACTTAGAAATTTATTACACTTTGCAAGACCGTGGTTTCCGGAACAACGGACGCATTTGACGGGCGAAACCGTATTCACCGAAGCACGAGCTCTATTACCGCGCGCACTATTTGACGCAGATTCGGATTGCGAAGGGTAATCCGCGAGACCGCGAATGCGAAGAGTCATGAAGTCATGAATCTCTTTATACGTAGGGTACGCATCCGTGTTGCCTCGTTTAAGATTCCATTCATTGCGCGTTCGCGGACTGAACTTTTGCGAGATAATATAAACTAGGAGGTCGTCCCACATATCGACCGGACGATCGAGATTCGTTAACGCGGCGAGAGATGCGGACACACTATCGCGAAGTTTTTTCAACTCGGTCACGTTCTCGTTTTTCATTTTCGGTAAGTCGGCGAACGAATGGATATGCGCGTGAATAATCGCGTTGCGGTTGTCGTATTCGTCGGTAAGAAGTAGCCACGCTGCCTCGTAGTTCGCGTCAGAAATTTGAATGTTATTAATCAACGACGCGGCCTCGCCGGAGAGGCTCGCTTTCAGATAATGTAACTTTTGCGTTCTTGTCAACGATTCACTGTTTGCTACGAGAGACTCGAAGATTCCGCGAAAATTCTCCCATTCAGCGAAAGCACCAGAAAAGTTCGGAAGCGAGATACGAGGCAGATGCAATGACACTCCGGAGTGCGCGTCGCGATAAGAAGACTCGTTACCTCGATACGGCGCGCTCGGGGCGTCGCTACTTAATTTACCGATGACCTCGTGGAGGTGGTCCGTCGCGTCGAGGTAGGCGTCCTCGGCGGCAAGAAATTCCTCGTCCTTGAAGTAGTGGGTCGACTTCTTCTCCTCCGCCGTAGCCGTCTGCAGCAGCTGGACATGGAGGGCTTGCACCTTTTCCCAGAGACCCTCCAAATTCGTCAGTCTCCCCTTCGTCTTAGGGAGAGTGACCTGAGCCTTGGGAAGCTTTTTGAAGTTAATCAGCGACCGTCGTAGCTGGTCAATCGCATTGCCTTGAGCAATGAGTAGATTTTCGAGATCCGAAGACATGTTGAGCAGATGTCTGGATCGTGTAGAAATCTTTCAGACACTTGCGTGTCAATCTTCTTGTCGAGCGAAGACGCTCGTGTGCGACTCCGCGGCGAGTAGCAGGGCGATACTCGCGGGAGGCAGGGACGTCTGGCACGTCTCGGTGCGACTCCGCGGCGAGTAGCAGGGCGATACTCGCGGGAGGCAAGGACGTCTGGCACGTCTCGGTGTGCGACTCCGCGGCGAGTAGCAGGGCGATACTCGCGGGAGGCAGGGACGTCTGGCACGTCTCGGTGCGACTCCGCGGCGAGTAGCAGGGCGATACTCGCGGGAGGCAAGGACGTCTGGCACGTCTCGGTGTGCGACTCCGCGGCGAGTAGCAGGTACTCGCGGGAGGCAGGGACGTCTGGCACGTCTCGGTGTGCGACTCCGCGGCGAGTAGCAGGTACTCGCGGGAGGCAGGGACGTATAGCACGTCGCAAAGCAGGGCGCCGTCGGGCGGCGGATGCGTATCGCAAGGAGCACGATACGTTTGCTGGAGGTCCCGCAGGAGCCTCCGAAGCACTTCACAAAATCACAAGGCACCTATCTTTAGGAGAGCGGGTGTGGTGCGCTCAATGTTCGGAGTGAGCCACGGAGTCGAGAACGCGTAGGCGGCGAACTCCGTTTTCGAGCGAGTCGAGCGGGCGCGCCGATTCGTCAATCTCGGCGTAGCACAACGCGAGCACTTTTGAGGCGGTCGAACTGTCTATGCCGGTCTTTTATGTCGATCCGGCTCGAAGGACCATTAAATGTCAGTGGACCGCTCGACGTTTTCGCGGTGCGCGCCGTGGAAAGTACAAAAATGAGTACACGAAATAACAGTCAGTCCTTTTTATTAAAGTGGGTTACACTGGACTTCGCACTCGCGATTTCGCACTCGCTACATTCCTCCGTTTTCTCGACGTCGATCATGTATCGCGTGCGAGTTATGATGGCTCACTGCCGTCCCGGACGGAGCAGGCGAGGGATCGCGGCCGGAGCTTCGCGTCGAGGAATTCGGTGACGTGAGAACCGCGCGTTGGCTCCAAATCGTCTATTGGTCGCGGTGCTTGCGATCACGCGAGAAACACCTGTGCCGTTTGCTCGAAAACACACAAAAAAAGGGGGGGAGGAAACCGTCGCGATTTGGAGCCTTTCAAGCGTTCTCGAATAATGCTTGCTGTCTCGTCGAAGTTCGAGAATTTTCAGCTCGCATTTATCCAATTCTCAACATAAAGAATCAGCGGAAGTTATTCTATCTCAGAAAGCTGAAATTCAAAAGCAAATCGATGAACTAAAAATTTTTGAGATGGTATTAAGTGCGGGTCAGAAGGTGGTAATTCATTTTTCTCTGCATTTAACTTTGATTGATGGGAAAGTACTTAATATTTTAACAAATACCAAGTCCTCACAAAGTTGCCCTATTTGTAAATCAACTCCAAAGAATTTCAATGATTTTCAGAACATCTCTGGACAAACAAACAAGTTTCTTCCTGATCCTAATTCACTTCAGTATGGAGTTAGCCCATTACATGCCTGGATTAGGTATTTTGAGTGCTGTTTGCATATAGCGTATCGAATTAATATAAAAAAATGGCAGGTAAGAACTCCTGAAGAAAAAAAACTGTTGGCAGAACAAAAAGTTCAAGTACAAAAATCTCTGCGTGATAAATTAGGCCTGATAGTTGATAAGCCAAAAACTGGTGGCAGTGGTAATACTAACGACGGCAATACAGCACGCAGAGCATTTAAAAATGCAGATATTTTCGCTGATTGCTTACAAATTGATCACCGCTTGGTACATAATTTCAAGATTATTTTAATTACTCTTTCATGCCAACTACCAATTGATGTAAAAAAATTCGAAGAATTCTGTACAAATACTGCACAGTTATATGTCTCACTTTATCCATGGTTTCCCATGCCATCGACAATTCATAAAATATTGATTCATTCTGGAGATATAATAAGGCACTCTGGCTTACCAGTAGGAATGTTTGGAGAAGAGGCGTCCGAATCTCGTAATAAGGATTACAGACATTTCAGACTTAGTCACAGTAGACATTTCAGCAGGAAAACAAACTTAGAAGATTTATTTTATCGAGTAATGGACACCTCCGATCCAATAGTATCTAGCATGAGTATGACATCTCGAATGAGTAAAAGAAAACGATTACCGTTGTCAACAGAAGTGACGCAATTACTTTTGATCGATGCAGATGAAGAAGAACAGGATAGTGATAATGATGGTAGTACAACAGAAGAGGTCGCTGAAGAAAATACTGGATTTGATACGTTTAATCAACTACTTGATAGCATAGAGTTATCTGATGAAGAAACCTTTTATAATTACTAGTTTGAATATTCACGATAAACTATTTTCATATTAATTTATTTTTAAGTCAACTTATGATTAAGATATAGTAAGAAAAAAACAAACATAAAATACAAAAAACAAAAAAAACAAAAAACAAAAAACCCCAAAAAATTATTAATAATAATAGTAATAATAATATTAATAATACTAAAAATACTAAATGTTTCATGTTGAATTAAAAAATTTTTAATCCAGCAAAGTCGAAATAATCGTTCGCCATACTGGATTAGCCATTTTAGAATATTTAATACATATTCGTTTTTAGCATCCGCATCCTCGAAAACCCCTATATGCCACGTTTAGAATATATCCAATAATTTAAAAAAAAAATCCTCAGTTATATTAGGTTCGCCATTTTGAAATTTTGACTTCAGAATTGGAATCAGCAATCCAAAAAACTATATATACAGTTATAATTATAATTTTGTACATTTTAAGTGGGTTTGTTACTTTTTGCCACGCACGGAACTGAATCTCCTGGCCCACTGTGCATTGATTTCTGAAGGTGTTTTTAAATAACGTGAGAGGCGAGGGGACTCACTCAGAAAGCACCCCGAATACAGTGAGAGACGAGAGGACTCACTTTAACAAAGCACCTCGAATACAATGAGAGGCGAGGGGACTCATTTTAATAAAGCACCCCGAATTACCGATACGGTAATTAAGGGGTCTGAAATCGCACTGTAACCTCCTCGTGGTAGGCCCCGGAAACTACAGATTTTGTAGGCAAACTGCAGGCGTTTTAATTACATAATCATATCTTTTTGTTGTGTAGGTACCATATTAGATCCGCCATTTTGAATTTCTGAATTTTGAGTACGGATTCGAATTCAGCAACCTCAAAAACCTTTTAGTATCAACTTGCTACACAATCGGAGCATTTTTAGCAATTTCGTCCGCCATATTGGATCCGCCATTTTGAATTTCTGAATTTTGAGTACGGATTCGAATTCAGCAACCTCGAAAACCTTTTAGTATCAACTTGCTACACAATCGGAGCATTTTTAGCAATTTCGTCCGCCATATTGGATCCGCCATTTTGAATTTCTGAATTTTGAGTACGGATTCGAATTCAGCAACCTCGAAAACCTTTTAGTATCAACTTGCTACACAATCGGAGCATTTTTAGCAATTTCGTCCGCCATATTGGATCCGCCATTTTGAATTTCTGAATTTTGAGTACGGATTCGAATTCAGCAACCCCAAAAACCTTGAACTATCATATTTTATAATAATTGGAACATTTCTAGTATTTTGGCCACTTTTTCAGTTTCCTGGCCCACTGTGCGTCGGTGAGCGGACAAAGAGGTCGAGAGTTTAATACGGCCTCAATCTGTACAGTGATAGTGGTCATCTCCTCGTAGGTAAGGACTTTCTCCCCTAGGACTCGTTTCAGGTGAAATTTTACTGATTTCACCGCCGCTTCCAATTTTCCACCGAAATGAGGAGCCGATGAAGGGTTGAACCTCCACTCGGTACCGTCGTTGGCCAGAAGGGCGGCGATGTCACCAAGTTCTAGAGAAGATTGTTGAAATAGTCGTTTCAACTCGGCGTCGGCTCTTACAAAATTCGTACCACAGTCACTCCATAGGATAAAGCATATGCCTTGTCTTCCGCTGAAGCGTTTGTAGGCAGCTATAAACGCGTCTGTAGTATAGTCCGTAACCACTTCAATGTGTACGGCAGATGTCGCAAGGCAGACGAATATCGCCAAGTAGCCCTTATAAGACTTTGCTGCCCGCCCTCTCCAAGTCTTCAACGTCACGGGTCCGGCATAGTCGAGGCCCGAATGGGAGAAGGGCCACGCTGGGTTTACTCTAACAAAGGGTAGTTGGCCCATCAGCTGTTTTGCTCGAATGCCGCGGTAGCGAGCACAACGTCCGCATCTTAATATGTGGGATCGAACTGGCGCCCTTCCACCAATTATCCAGAAGGTCTCACGCAGGAGGCTCAAAGTGACTTGGGTGCCTCCGTGTAGTGATCTTCGGTGAGCATCTTCAATGACGAGTATGGTCAATGGTGACCTCCTAGGTAGAATAAGCGGATGCTTGGCTTCTATGTCAATCTGGGCAAAATGAAGACGGCCACCTACTCAAAGCAGACCGTCCCGGTCGATAAATGGAGCGAGTCGATTCAAGGAGTTTGACTTCGGCAACTGCTCTCCTCTTACTAAAAGTCGTATCTCCTCGTGGAACCATGCTCCTTGTACAATCCGCACCCATAAATCACGGCTTTGCTGGATCTCAAGTGGAGTTAATGGATAATTATAATTAGAAGGAGAAGACTGCGGTACTTTACGCAAGCAGTTTACGAATCGACGACACGTCGTAATCTAGTAAGAGATGAATACTTGCGTAATAACTCCCAGCATGGAGGATGACTTACGGCAGCAAGCATGACATATCCAGGACGCTCCTCCATATTTATGTCTAATGTCTGTCTGTATTCCGTGGAAGGCCAAGAAGCTTGAGATTCGGATAGCCACATTTCGGTCCCTTCCACCAAAGGTTATGGTGGAGCAATTGATCCGCTCTTAAGCCTCGTGTTGCAAGATCAGCGGGGTTTTGCTTACCCGGTACGAAACGCCACGACCCATTGGGCAGGATTTCTTGTATGGCGGACACGCGATTCCTAACAAAATCTTTCCAGCCTGATGGGTGAGCAGTTATCCACTTAATCGTTGCCTCTGAATCTGACCAACAGAACTCTAATGCTTCAAGCAACTCAAGAGCCTCTTTCACTATGGCTATTAATCGCGATAGGAGGAGAGCTGCAGTGAGCTCAAGTCGCGGAATGGTAAGTCGCTTAAGAGGCGCAACTTTTGTCTTTGAGCACACCATATGTACGGAGAATGTGTTGTCGCCATTTGGAATCCTTATGTACACCACCGCCGCCATAGCTAGTTGAGATGCGTCCGAAAATCCATGAATTTCAATCCTTGCAGTATCGCAACGGAGAATGCCGAGCCATCTTGGTAATGAAAGAGGTTCAAGTTGTAATAGTTGTTGTCGAAATGTAGTCCATCTCTCTTGTAAATTGACAGAAATCGTCTCGTCCCATCCAGTCTTCAACAGCCATAGCTCCTGCAAGATGATTTTTGCTCTTATCATAATAGGCGAAATTAGCCCTAAAGGATCATACAGCTTGGCTATGTCCGAAGCAATTGCTCTCTTCGTGAAGGTGATGGTGCCTGGAACTGCTGAGGAAAAATGCAAAGTATCAGTACATGGTCGCCAAACGAGACCTAGAAGCTTGCAAGAGGTGGTAGGCTCGATTTCTATGTCGGTAAGTCCCCCTTCTTCCGAGTTAGGGAGAAATTCAGGATGGTTGCTACTCCATTCGTGCAAAGGAAATCCTCCTGCTTTGCAAAGCCCAGTCACTTGCTGTATAATCTCCCTAGCTTCCGAGGTTGTATCAGATCCCCCGTAAATGTTGTCGACAAATCTACCCTTCTTCATAGGAATGATCGCTTTAGGAAAACGATGACCTTCCTCTTTTATCAATTGCTGTAGAGTTCTCAACGCCAGAAAGGGTGCACAGCGTAGTCCGTATGTCACTGTAGTAAGGCAGTAAGCGAGAAGCTGTTGTTCCCGTCCGATCCACAAGATTCTCTGCAAGTTCCAATCGTCCGAGTGTACCTCTATCTGACGAAACATTTTAACAATGTCCGTAGAGAGAGAACCTTATGGGTTCGTATCCAAATCAGAATGTCAAACATGTCAACTTGAAGTTTGGCTCCGGCGTGGAGAATATCGTTAAGCGAGAGGCCGTTGCTGGTGGGGCTTGATCCGTTAAAAACCACCCTGAGTTTCGTGGTTCGATTATTCTCTCGAAGTACCCCATGATGTGGGAGGTAATGCACCACAGAAGTCTGATCGGAGGAGGCGTCAACCTCTGTCATGTGACCCATCTTCAAATACTCATCTAGGAAGTTCACGTAAAGTTGTTGAAAAGTACTCTGATTTGAGAATCGTTGAAACAAGTTCTTAAGACAACCGAGAGCCTTTGCTTTAGATTCCCCTAAAACCGACGGATTGGATTTCAGAGGGAGGCGAACCACATATCTGCCCGTTGCATCTCGTGAATAGGTCGTTAAAAAGTGTCGTTCGCACTCCTCTTCCTCCTCAGTTAACTCTGCTGTAGTCGACTTAGGGAGTTCTTCTTGCGTCCAGAATCTTGAAAGGAGATCTTGTAATTCGTGATCCGGCGAACAATGATGCGCTTGCGCGGAAACAGGTGTCTCGGTTGCTGACATAGGGCCACAGAGGACCCATCCGAAGATGGTTTGCTGCGCCGTAGGCGAGGACGAATCTCCTGGTATCATGCCTGGTCGTATCACGACATGATAATTGTCTGATCCTATGATGACCTGTATCGATCCAGAGACGGAGTAATCCGGATCGGCTAACTGGAGTCCTGAAATAGAGGCCAGGTTGGAGCAATAACGCTGCACGATGGTAACTTCGCCGTAAGACGTGGCAATATGAAGGCTCGGATTTGACATTGTGACGCTGAGTCATAAATGGAGTGCAGTTGTATGAAAACACTCCCTTTTGTATGCCCGGAATAAGTGCCACCAATTCCGAGAAGCGGTATTGATGCGGCACACAGTGGGAAAAAATTGCCTATTTTTGGACAAATTCTGCTGACAGCTCAATTCTTCATCAATATTAATGAATTTTTGTTTTAAATACTCGTAAAGACTTGTACTATTGCATGACACTGCTACAAGTTTAAGATTCGATAATAAATATTAAGGAAAACAACATAAACTCAGTTTGCGAATAAGAACGTAATAACCCACGTAATTTTATCTCCAAAGAAAAGCTTCCGAATCCATTTAGTTTTACCAGTTAACATGTTAGCTCAGCAATTATCCTGAACTCAATATGCTACTTTGTTTTCAAATAATTTTACATTTACAAAAAAAAAACAGTTCTTTTTAGACGCACATTTTTAATCAAGTTTATTAAGAGTAAATTCTCTCACTAAGATTACAGTTACGTAGAATATAAATCTAAATACTATGTAAATTCATAAATTTTTGAACCCTATAACCTTAAATACTTCTGATATGTCACTGTTTTTAGTTGTATTGTAATAAATGTATTAGTTACTGTACAATACTTAAGCCCCATTACCAACGTCAAGGTAACAGCGATCAATGGGGTTTTTTTGGTTTTTTTTGTGTTTTTAAAAAATATTTTTATTGTTTTTTTTATTTTTTGTATTTTAAAGAATTTTTTTTAGCATTTTTAATTTTTTATCCTTAAGAATTAAAAATTTTAATATAATTAAAACAAATTGTTCGAAACAAGCATGTCTTTAGCTTCTTGAGATAGTGCTTTTCTTTTACGATCGTCTTTTATCCTTAAATTACTTATCAATGGATCTGATGCAATTAATAGATAATGTAGAATGTCTATGTTTGTCAGTCTTCGGTCAGACATTCTGCTATTGTGGGCTCTACATTTCCTAAACGTTTTATTGTTTCCTTCTTGCGGTTCTTCTGAAAACCAGCCAATAGGTAAGTTAAACTCCTTTACAATTTCGCTTCCATGAATTAAAATTTTATGGATGGATGGTGGTAATGGATACCAGGAATACAACTGTATACACATTTCGGCGGTTTTGAAACTGTAAGATTTGAACCTCGCACAGTCAATCATTTGTCCACTTGTCAAGACTTGCAAAATATTGTGAAATCTTTCTATCAAGTTCTTGTTTAATCCCGTAACTTCAGCAACAGTCTCTGCTTCTGCAAAAAAGGAGCGGGCTACATTGCCGGTATTTGTCGTCCCGAAACCTTGCTTTATAACATCAACTGTTAGTGACAACTTAGACTTCAAACCTTGTTGAATATATTTCTTTCTTGCCGCTTTAGATGCTTTATCCTCTTGGGTTCTTGCAGAACCTTTCTTAATATCTAAATTGTAGGATATGTGCAACAGATATTCGAGGCAGCGAATCCAGCAGTGCAATGTCGAAATTCCGAATTTGTAGAAATTCTCATTACAGGGAAGTTTAGTGACATGGGATAAATTATTGATAAATTTTGGTCCAACATTGCAAATATTGCAGCAATTAGATGACTTTTGTCCTGTTAATGCGTTGCAAACTTTGCCATCGATCATTGTGCATTTAATATCAAAACTAATTTCGAATAAAATGTTTTCGACCTCTAGAGTATATACTTGAACTTTCTGCAGCAAATTATTGTAATAATTATATTCTTTTATAATACGAGATCTACTTTCTTTCGCAAATATAAATTTTACAGGTCGACAGAAATGAATAGAAGAAGGTGTTTTATTAATCCAAATAACGTTATTGTCTGCTTGTAACTGAAGAGGTACAAATGAAATTACAAAACTGTTTGTCTGAAAGATTGGCATGGTCGTCAGAGTCATCGTCGCTACTATTAGTATCAGATAATTTATTACCCTTGTTCGTAACATTTTGATACGACCACGTTTGTCTTGTGGTTTGCTGCCCAGAAGAGCCATCCATTCCCCATTTACCAACAAGCAATAACTTTTGTTAGCAAGATTTGCAAGATCATCTTTCTCTAATCCCAAAAGTATTCTTTTAGCTGTATGTCCTAATAAAGAAATAAAATTCACACTGGCTCCTAAATCAGATGATTTAAATGATCATGTTCCGGGTAACAGAGTTTTTTAGCTTCTGTGATTACGACATATGGAGGATATAATTTGGTACCGGTAATTCTCTCATTATGGCTTTTTAGCTTCTCATATTTCCTCTTCGTCAAATCCAGATCAACATACATTGCTAAGATGTTATTAATGTTACTTTCATTATAATCGTCTGTTTTATCTATTTCACACCCAATACTACGGTCAATCTGGCGATCCTTTAGCTTTAAAGCCTTATTTAGTTGTTCTTTGCTGTGAGCTGATGCTAGTTCAACGATACGCCTTTGCTTCGTTTTACTACATCCTTCTTCGTAAGATAAACGGGGACGTCCAGGTCCCGACTTCTGATTTCTATTAATTCTATTTGATTGGCTAGATGCACTTTCAATTTGTTTGTCATCATTTGAACTTTCTGTAAGTTCTACAATAAATAATTTTCAAGAAATTGTGCATATCTTTTTAAAAAACGATTCTTTTATACGAGAAACATTGTGCCATTTTTACAATACTGCGGTAAAAAGCTAGAAATCAATTTTGTCTTTATTTTACTCAACTGATCTTCGGAAAAAAGAGTTCTTACTTCGAATATCATTGATAATTACTTGTAATTTGCCATCATATGTTTTTTCATTACTATTCCACAATATATTACAAAGGTACGAGTTTTGAACCCTAAAATGCATTTTAAGATGAAATAAACGTACGTATTTCTAATAGTAGAATACTTATTAGTAGAGTTCGTGCCCGATCTCGTGTCGCGCGCGAAGAACCGCTGCGTGCGAGTGAGTCGGGTGCTCGCTATAGTGAAGTAAGATATAATAGCAGACGCGACGATTCTCGACTGTCGATTGTTACTTCACTCTAGAGAGCACCCGACTCACTCGCACGCAGCGGTTCTTCGCGCGCGACACGAGATCGGGCACGAACTCTACTAATAAGTAACAATCGACAGTCGAGAATCGTCGCGTCTGCTATTATATCTTACTTCACTATGGGTGCATTCGGGGAGCACGCTATTAGCACAATTATCGTCCAAAACTGTTCGAGGAGACGCTTTGTGGCGCTGTGATATACGATGATGACGTCACTGTAAAGGCAGCGTGACGTCATCACTCGCGCTATTTTCGCTATTATTTTCGAGGTAAGGCACGAAATGCTATTGGCACTTAGGCTGCGTTCGGGAAGCGCGCTATCGCTATCGCGCTATTGGCTCCTCGAACGAAGTTCATAGCGTTTGCGTTTATAGCGTTAATAGCGTCTCCCCGAATGCACCCTATAGCGAGCACCCGACTCACTCGCACGCAGCGGTTCTTCGCGCGCGACACGAGATCGGGCACGAACTCTACTAATAAGTATTCTACTATTAGAAATACGTACGTTTATTTCATCTTAAAATGCATTTTAGGGTTCAAAACTCGTACCTTTGTAATATATTGTGGAATAGTAATGAAAAAACATATGATGGCAAATTACAAGTAATTATCAATGATATTCGAAGTAAGAACTCTTTTCCGAAGATCAGTTGAGTAAAATAAAGACAAAATTGATTCTAGCTTTTACCGCAGTATTGTAAAAAATGGCACAATGTTTCTCGTATAAAGAATCGTTTTTTAAAAAGATATGCACAATTTCTTGAAAATTATTTATTTGTAGAACTTACAGAAGTTCAAATGATGACAAACAAATTGAAAGTGCATCTAGCCAATCAAATAGAATTAATAGAAATCAGAAGTCGGGACCTGGACGTCCCCGTTTATCTTACGAAGAAGGATGTAGTAAAACGAAGCAAAGGCGTATCGTTGAACTAGCATCAGCTCACAGCAAAGAACAACTAAATAAGGCTTTAAAGCTAAAGGATCGCCAGATTGACCGTAGTATTGGGTGTGAAATAGATAAAACAGACGATTATAATGAAAGTAACATTAATAACATCTTAGCAATGTATGTTGATCTGGATTTGACGAAGAGGAAAATATGAGAAGCTAAAAAGCCATAATGAGAGAATTACCGGTACCAAATTATATCCTCCATATGTCGTAATCACAGAAGCTAAAAAAACTCTGTTACCCGGAACATGATCATTTAAAATCATCTGATTTAGGAGCCAGTGTGAATTTTATTTCTTTATTAGGACATACAGCTAAAAGAATACTTTTGGGATTAGAGAAAGATGATCTTGCAAATCTTGCTAACAAAAGTTATTGCTTGTTGGTAAATGGGGAATGGATGGCTCTTCTGGGCAGCAAACCACAAGACAAACGTGGTCGTATCAAAATGTTACGAACAAGGGTAATAAATTATCTGATACTAATAGTAGCGACGATGACTCTGACGACCATGCCAATCTTCAGACAAAACAGTTTTTGTAATTTCATTTGTACCTCTTCAGTTACAAGCAGACAATAACGTTATTTGGATTAATAAAAACCTTCTTCTATTCATTTCTGTCGACCTGTAAAATTTATATTTGGCGAAAGAAAGTAGATCTCGTATTATAAAAGAATATAATTATTACAATAATTTGCTGCAGAAAGTTCAAGTATATACTCTAGAGGTCGAAAACATTTTATTCGAAATTAGTTTTGATATTAAATGCACAATGATCGATGGCAAAGTTTGCAACGCATTAACAGGACAAAAGTCATCTAATTGCTGCAATATTTGCAATGTTGGACCAAAATTTATCAATAATTTATCCCATGTCACTAAACTTCCCTGTAATGAGAATTTCTACAAATTCGGAATTTCGACATTGCACTGCTGGATTCGCTGCCTCGAATATCTGTTGCACATATCCTACAATTTAGATATTAAGAAAGGTTCTGCAAGAACCCAAGAGGATAAAGCATCTAAAGCGGCAAGAAAGAAATATATTCAACAAGGTTTGAAGTCTAAGTTGTCACTAACAGTTGATGTTATAAAGCAAGGTTTCGGGACGACAAATACCGGCAATGTAGCCCGCTCCTTTTTTGCAGAAGCAGAGACTGTTGCTGAAGTTACGGGATTAAACAAGAACTTGATAGAAAGATTTCACAATATTTTGCAAGTCTTGACAAGTGGACAAATGATTGACTGTGCGAGGTTCAAATCTTACAGTTTCAAAACCGCCGAAATGTGTATACAGTTGTATTCCTGGTATCCATTACCACCATCCATCCATAAAATTTTAATTCATGGAAGCGAAATTGTAAAGGAGTTTAACTTACCTATTGGCTGGTTTTCAGAAGAACCGCAAGAAGGAAACAATAAAACGTTTAGGAAATGTAGAGCCCACAATAGCAGAATGTCTGACCGAAGACTGACAAACATAGACATTCTACATTATCTATTAATTGCATCAGATCCATTGATAAGTAATTTAAGGATAAAAGACGATCGTAAAAGAAAAGCACTATCTCAAGAAGCTAAAGACATGCTTGTTTCGAACGATTTGTTTTAATTATATTAAAATTTTTAATTCTTAAGGATAAAAAATTAAAAATGCTAAAAAAAATTCTTTAAAATACAAAAAATAAAAAAAAACAATAAAAATATTTTTTAAAAACACAAAAAAACCAAAAAAACCCCATTGATCGCTGTTACCTTGACGTTGGTAATGGGGCTTAAGTATTGTACAGTAACTAATACATTTATTACAATACAACTAAAAACAGTGACATATCAGAAGTATTTAAGGTTATAGGGTTCAAAAATTTATGAATTTACATAGTATTTAGATTTATATTCTACGTAACTGTAATCTTAGTGAGAGAATTTACTCTTAATAAACTTGATTAAAAATGTGCGTCTAAAAAGAACTGTTTTTTTTTGTAAATGTAAAATTATTTGAAAACAAAGTAGCATATTGAGTTCAGGATAATTGCTGAGCTAACATGTTAACTGGTAAAACTAAATGGATTCGGAAGCTTTTCTTTGGAGATAAAATTACGTGGGTTATTACGTTCTTATTCGCAAACTGAGTTTATGTTGTTTTCCTTAATATTTATTATCGAATCTTAAACTTGTAGCAGTGTCATGCAATAGTACAAGTCTTTACGAGTATTTAAAAAAAAAATTCATTAATATTGATGAAGAATTGAGCTGTCAGCAGAATTTTGTCCAAAAATAGGCAATTTTTTCCCACTGTGCGGCAGTACGAGTGAGCTGCACTAGATCTTCCGGTGGCACTCTGATTCCGGTCGATCAAAACGCACCGGATTAATAAAATAAACTAATTAATAAATAAATCGAAAAATATTCAAATCCGAGCCTTCATATTGGACGACTTACTTCGAAATTAGCAACAATATGTGGAGAGAGAATGCTCAAGCACGACTTACGTGTCTCATATGTCGAATTTCAAAAGTTTGCATGTTAAAGGTTTTCCGTTGCGACATGTTATGTGTGTAAGGTACCTCGGAGACTGAGGACAAAGACACGGATCAAGCGTCAGGCATCAGGCAGGTTTAGAAGGGGAATAATAAACAATTAAACGGACGTAATGACACCGTCGTTAGATGGGTCTCTGTGGCCCTATGTCAGCAACCGAGACACCTGTTTCGCGCAAGCGCATCATTGTTCGCCGGATCACGAATTACAAGATCTCCTTTCAAGATTCTGGACGCAAGAAGAACTCCCTAAGTCGACTACAGCAGAGTTAACTGAGGAGGAAGAGGAGTGCGAACGACACTTTTTAACGACCTATTCACGAGATGCAACGGGCAGATATGTGGTTCGCCTCCCTCTGAAATCCAATCCGTCGGTTTTAGGGGAATCTAAAGCAAAGGCTCTCGGTTGTCTTAAGAACTTGTTTCAACGATTCTCAAATCAGAGTACTTTTCAACAACTTACGTGAACTTCCTAGATGAGTATTTGAAGATGGGTCACATGACAGAGGTTGACGCCTCCTCCGATCAGACTTCTGTGGTGCATTACCTCCACATCATGGGGTACTTCGAGAGAATAATCGAACCACGAAACTCAGGGTGGTTTTTAACGGATCAAGCCCCACCAGCAACGGCCTCTCGCTTAACGATATTCTCCACGCCGAGCCAAACTTAAAGTTGA
>NW_027250418.1:0-21266 GCF_030848795.1 Temnothorax nylanderi | reverse complement strand
CCGAAGATAGGTCGAGGTCTGTTGAATCGCGCTATAAACGCGCTTCCGATCGAATTACACATTCCGGCTATCTTTTGCGGTCCGGGAACTCATTTAGAAACACGATTGGCAAGAGGTGATCAGGGTATTAATCCATTGGACGCAGCGGTCGCGAGCACGACATAGCCTACTCGCGTAGCAGCGATCTCGCAGAACGACACGTGGCAGACAATATACTTGCCGCGAAGCGCGAAAACGTGTCACCGCGAACGATTCGACTCTCGGAGAGAGAGCTGCAGCTACAGCCGTCTGGGCGGCCATGAAGGCTAAAACGAAACTCGGTATGGGTTTGAAAACGAAGAAAAGAAGAAGAACAAGCGAATACTTCCAATAGCGAAACGCGGGTGGTGATCCTACCGATCCGCCGTTATTAGGGGTTCTCGGTTCGTTGGTCGGCGGAGCGGCGGGAAGTCGCAAAGGCCGTGAACGATAACAAAGCCGCGCGACGTCAGCTGGAAGAGATGCAACGTCACAATCGCGCCATGGAAGGTCACGGACTTTATCTCCGCTCCGTACAAACGCGGACGGGGAGTCTCGAGAAAAAAAA
This sequence comes from Temnothorax nylanderi, assembly GCF_030848795.1. Classification (NCBI taxonomy): domain Eukaryota; kingdom Metazoa; phylum Arthropoda; class Insecta; order Hymenoptera; family Formicidae; genus Temnothorax; species Temnothorax nylanderi. Next base: position 20,680 of record NW_027250418.1, on the reverse strand, counting down.
AACGGCGAAGAGACGCTAAAAATCCCCAAGGGTGTAACTACAACGTACAACTGCAACAATTGGCAAAGCGTATGCGCATTCCATATTTTCGAGGTATTTTCATGCGCGACTCGTTACCGATCGGCGGTGTACGTCGAAACGAAAGCGGTATCGTGAATTTGGATAATACTGAGGGACCGGGTACTCACTGGGTGGCGTACGCGAAGAGGGGAGATCGTGCCATATATTTCGACAGTTTGGCAATCTTCGACCACCGAGAGAATTGGCGCAGTATCTAAAGAACAATGTAATAGAGTACAATCGCACGCCATATCAGCGATACGATCAGAGCAATTGTGGGACAACTGTGTCTGCGTTTTTCTACAGTCGGCTGACACTCAATTTAAAGACCGCGTTACGCTGTTAATCTCAGTATTCATTCAAACATGTCACTGACATTTACGCTCACCGGCAAGAAGCAGCATCCTCGCGGTAAGCTACTTTCCCGCCGTGGATTGAGCGATGGCGATTACGAGCTCGGTCTGACAGATTTGAAACCTATCACACGATACGAATGTAAATTCGTCGAACAATAAATTTCTACTATGACGACGACAAGGAGATTACCATTCCCGAAGGATCGTACGAACTGCGTGATATAGACATGTATCTGAAACGCGCTCTTTTATGGGATCAATCCAATAATGTCTCGATGAACGAAGATGAATCGCACCCATTGATTATTCGGGCTAATAACAATACGATGAAGAGCGAGATCAAGTGCGCTTATCGGATAAATTTCACCAAACCGAACAACATTGGATCGCTGCTGGGATTTTCAGCGAATCGCGTGCTGGAGTCGCGACAATGGCACGAATCGGATGTTCCGATAAATATCATCAACGTAAACATCATTCGCATAGAGTGTAACGTGACCGCGGGTGCGTACAGCAACGACAAGTACGTGCACACGATACACGAGTTTTCACCGAGTGTGCCTCCAGGATATAAGATATCGGAAACGCCGGCACAGATCATTTACCTTCCGATCATCGTACGGAGCATTTCGGACTTGACGCTTCGCGTCGTGGATCAGGACGGCCGATTGATTGATTTTCGTGGAGAGGAGATCACCGTTAGACTGCATGTACGAAGACGACAGCGATAACGTGAGATGCTTCGTACTGAACGAAGCTGAGCAGTGTGCAACAGACGAGAAACAAAATTAGAGAGACAATCCGATCGCCAAAGAAGAAACTCACTGCGTCGAACGTTGAATTTCTGAAATCATTGGGTTTCGTCGTACGAAATGGCTAATATCTTAAACATTGGAGGTGAACCGATCTTTGACGGACAGCGTCGTCAAGATTGAGACACACACGTACAATCCATATGCCAACACAACGTTTGGACATAACGATGAGATAAGAATACCCATACAACAACAGGATTTATACACGTTGCCGTGCGAGAGCTTTCTCTACGTTGAAGGAAGATTGACGATAAAGAAAAGGGATGACGAGTCTCAGGCAACGTTTGCGAATAATTGTGCAGCGTTCATGTTCGATGAGATTCGATACGAGCTCAACGGTGTGGAGATTGATCGCACAGAAACGTTGGAATAACCAGTACCATCAAGAACTATGTATCGCTATCGTATAATGATTCTCAACTCATGCGGAATGCTGGATGGGACGTTTCATCGAGCATACGGAAGGATACTTCAACTTTTGCGTACCGCTCAAGAGGTTGCTGGGCTTTTGCGAGGATTACAAACGCGTGGTTGTTAACGCTCGTCACGAATTAATTTTGATACGAGCGCGCAGCGACAACAATTGCATTGTGGGAACCGGCGACGGAGCCGGAAATTGAATTGTTTAAAGTACAGTGGCGAATGCCTCACGTCACATTAAACGAGATCAATAAGCTATCCATGCTACGGGCCTTGGAAAGCGGGCGATATCTTAGTGTAGTTTCCGTTCGTGGGATCTGTACGAGTACCCCATGTTGCAGAGCACGACCAAGCATTCGTGGGCCGTCAAAACGGCGACTCAGCTGGAGAAGCCGCGATACGTTATCTTTGCGCTGCAGACCGGGCGCAAGAATATCATGTCTCAAAATGTTAGCGTATTCGATGACTGTAACTTGACCAACGTGAAACTTTATCTAAACTCTGAATTTTATCCGTACGACGACTTGAATCTGGATTTTGGCAAAAATCGATACGCCGTCCTTTTCGATATGTATGCGCGTTTTCGTAAAGCTTATTACGGATACGATTCCAGTGATACGCTTTGCAGCTTGTATACATTCCTGATGGAAGGACCTTTTGTTGTCATCGATTGCTCGCGACAAAACGAATCTGTCAAGAGCGCCACCGTGGATGTGCGAATAGAATTTGACTGCAAAGAGAATGTACCGGCAAATACTACCGCCTATTGCCTCATCTTGCATGATCGTGTAATCGAATACTGTCCATTGTCGAACGTAGTGCGCAAAATCATGTAAATTGCAATATCAGCGGGTATTGCGATATAAGAAGCACTGATGTACCGCGATAAGATACAGATTGCTCCGTCGTTTCGTCATGATCGTACCAACGTTTGTCGATCTGCAAGGCTTCACCGTCGGGATGAAATTTGTCGTAAGGAGGTGGCGGTTCTGAGAAACGGGACCGTTTTGGCACATTACATTTTTACATGTCCCATGCCATGGAGTCTCCTCACGAAATCCGACAAATCATGCGCTTCTTGGTTGATTGCAAATCACCATGGACTACGATGGGAGGATGGAAACGTGCCATACAGCATGGCGAAACATTTAATTACATCGGCCGTGCTTGGAGAGGGTGACGAGACGTCGACTCTTGTGTACGTCAAGGGATGCCAGAAACGAGAATGGCTGGTGGATTACTTGAGAATAAAGCTAGAAAAAATCTAAACATTGAGACTTTGGATGCCGATTACGAAGATATCGAATCTTTAAATAATCTAGATGTTACTAATACTATAAGATGTGAAAAACATGTTAAGAATTGCGCATTACAAAATGTATTAAAAATATGTAACTGGTGGTCGCGACACCAGAAAAAATTATGATTTTTTTTTAAATAAAACTATATATGTATATATAAATGTTTTATTTCCTTTTCCCACATAGTTTGTAATATAATATAGATGTTTTAGTTGTTTAAAAGCTATTCAAAAGCTGTTTTAGCTGTTCAAAAGCTGTTTTTAGTTGTTTGATAGTTGTTTTTAGTTGTTTTAGTTGTTTGATAGTTGTTTTTAGTTGTTTTTAAAGATGTTTTTGTGTTTTTAGTTGTTTTTAGTGTTTTTAGTTGTTTCTAAAGATGTTTTTAGTTGTTTTTAGCTGTTTTTAGTTGTTTGATAGTTGTTTTTAGTTGTTTTAAAGATGTTTTTTGTTGTTTTTTAGTTGTTTTTAGTTGTTTCTAAGATGTTTTTAGTTGTTTGATAGTTGTTTGATAGATGTTTTTAAAGCTGTTTTAGTTGTTTTAGTTGTTTGATAGTTGTTTTTTAGTGTTTTTAACGATGTTTTTTGTTGTTTTTAGTTGTTTCTAAAGATGTTTTTAGTTGTTTTTAGTTGTTTCTAAAGATGTTTTTAGTTGTTTGATAGCTGTTTTTAAAGTTGTTTTTAAAGATGTTTTAAAGAAGTTTGATAGCGGTTCAATAGCAGTTATACAGATTAAACCATTGAAAGTTAATGTTGCGATATCGTTTTCATGAACATACGTGTCTCGCGGTGACTTCATTGCACACGTGCAAAACTGTACATCGTAGATTTTTCGCAAGGCGCATCCGTACGGATGCTGAGATCATTGTGAAATTAGATATGTTAAACAAACGATGTGACAATAGTGAGATATAGAAGGATGAATTTGAGGGTACGCTCAGTAGTCGTGGACCGAAAGTCGCGAGTACAACACATGACATGAGCGACGAGTACATAAAATTGTGCAAACCGGTGCTCAATAGTAAATTCAAAATAGTGAAAATCAGCGAACCGCGGATGAGAAATTGTAGCAGATTGTACTTGTCGGACGTCGACGTAGCGCGATATTTGATCCGTCGCGAATTGGGAATCGCCGATCTCCGATCGAACCGGGAGTTTCTCAACACCGAATTTAATTTGGAAAAGAACCTTCGGATATTTTCCAAAGTTTATATTTTAGTGCGTGAGTGCAATACCGCGATTTTTTCTTTTTAACGTGATATGAGCGACGAGTACATAAAATTGTGCAAACCGGTGCTCAATTGTAAATTCAAAATCGTGAAAATCAGCGAACCGCGGATGAGAAATTGTTGCAGATTGAAATTGTGGAGAGTCGACGTAGCGCGATATTTGATCCGTCGCGAAATCGGAATCGCTGATCTCCGATCGAACCGGGAGTTTCTCAACAGCGAATTTTATTGGAAAAGAACCCCTTCGGATATTTCCAAAGTTTATATTTTAGCGCGTGAGTGGGACAGAGTGTATATAAAATGGATTTCGAAGAATTGCAGTTTGAAGGAGAAGAAAGAATGGAAGTTGAAGTGAATGAACAAGAAGAAGAAGAAATGGACGTTGAAGTGAATGAAGAGGAAGAAATGGATGATGATGATGCAATATTGTCAGACGATTCATGTTATGACAGCGAAAGGTCTGATACGGAAGAAATTTTCAGAGTTTTAAACCAAGCTGAAGTGAATACGTTGAATCCTTTGAAAAAGATGTGTTGCACATACTTTTATTTCACTTCCGGGCACGCAAAGTTTTGTGTATCATGTATGGTGAGAATAAGCGGACTGTTCTCAATGTTGTACGCTGAGCGAAAACATGACACCGTCTTTATGTACTCATGGACGGTCTCTTCTGTTCATCATGTGGAGATCCATTATATCTAATTATGCCATGTAATCTGTGTCCTGTGTGCACATGTCATTTGTGAAAGACATAGCCTGCAGTATTTTTAACTATTTTAGTGAAGCTTGTTTTATTAACCTTGATAGCTGTCTTTTTTCTCGCGAGGATTATTTTCGCATAACATAATACGCCGCAGATAAATCACGCGCATCCTCGCTTCTCATCTTATTCGATAGCGGTTCAGAGTATCCACCTGCGACTGCATGATGCAAAGGTAAGTAGAAGATTATTTTTCATGATAGCTAGTTTTGATAATATAATATGTCACAGATAAATCACGTACAACCCTCTCTCTTCATTTTTCAATGCCCTATAAATTGAGCTCGGGCTAGAGCGCGGTCAGTATAACGAACATCTTTAGCGACGATCGACAGCTGCTTCTTCGACGAGATTCCGCGTGAATTTTTGATTGAGTGCGTGTGTGACAATGGAGTACATTGAAATATTTTTTCCAAGGAACATCTTGGTACGAAGTGCGACAAAAGTGTAGTGACATACATTATAGAGTTTTTAATGTTTTTTCTTTTTTGTTTAGTGGATGTGGCCGCGATGGGTGCGGCGCATTTTAAGGATCGAGGTGCAGATGGAGGACTTGTGGGTGCGGATCCGCATCCCCCGAGATTGCGTGGGTATAATTTTTTCCTTTGTGCGTGCGTGCGCATGTTTTAAGAAAAAGTAATATTTTTAATGTTTATCTTACAGCTGCGTATGGACTACCATATCCCAGGATTTATTAATATTGATTACTGGCGGTGGATGCGAGAGGAGAGACGTATAAACAGAGAACTGCAGGACTATCAATTCGATTCGTACTCGTTGCGAAGACTCTTCGGGGAGGATATAGAGGAGGAGGAGGAGGAATACTGGTAAGACAATCGCTTTTTTAATAAAAAAATATTGAATCCTTATCTTAATCGTGTTATTGCATTTATGTGTTTCAGGTGAAGAAAATTTGCCGCAAAATATCTTCAGAAATTTGCATGATAAATGTACTTTATAAGTAATCATGATAGTTGTAAAGTCATAATAGTAACGTTGACTTATTATTTGTTACAGCTAATGATTTTGCGTTCAATAAAACTATAATTTTTGCAAGTTTCTTTGATAGTTACTATAATGAAGAAAGACGTACATAAATGTTATAAAATTTATTTTAGTGCTATTATTGTATGCTTTGATAGGAATACTTTGAGAAATAAATGTATATTAAAATGCATATCACTGTATCTAAAATTATCTTTCCTTCTGTCTACCGTTCCCTTGTCCACCGTCAGCGGTTTAGAATTACAGAGCGGTAACTCTCGATAAGAATGTGCGTGCCGCACTCGTCGCGCGATCATTAAACGTTTTCTCATCTGTCTCGTATAAATTATTAAATATTCTTCCTCTTATTTCCAATAAATAAATCACATAAAATAATATAAAATGATCTAACTATAATGGGTGACAGGAGCGAGAAGACGCGCGCGAACGGGAACGAGAGAGAGACCGCGAGCGATGGAGAGAGAGAGACCGCGACCGTGAAGACGCGCGCGAATGGGGGACGGGGGCGCGAAAGAACATCTATGAGGGGGAGATAACGCGAACGAGAAGACGTCGCGCGGACCAACGCGGTCGTTGCACGCGGACCTCGCGGCGCGGCGAAAACGCGGACCCCCTCTCCCGCGGCGCGGCAAAAACGCGGTACCCCCGCGAAATCCGATACCCGTGTGTAACCCGATACCCCCGCGGCGCCCCGAAAACGGTTCACGATAACGAGATCCTGTCGATTATCACACACACACACACACACACACACACACACACACACACACACGCGCGCGCGCGCGCGCGCATGCACGCACACAGAGTAATTTAGAACTAACATAGTTTAATAATAAGAGAAATAGGATCGACAATATACAATATCAAGAATTAAAAGCCTTGCGATCCAAGCCTAGTTCTTTGACGGCCTTATGTTAGTTTCTGTATATATATATACTATATATACATATAATTTTTCCAACAAACTGCGCGCCGATTAATGTCGGACTTTAAAACACAGTTATTGTTAGAATTAAAAACCCTTCCCTCCCCGGAATTAAATCGACTCGATTTAATTATCTAAAAACTGTAAAGAATTTTATTGCGAAAAAAATTACCTCAGCCAGGGTTCGAACCTGGAACCTCCCTCATTCCGTGTAGGGCGTCGTACCAATTCGACCACCGAGGCATGTGGTAATGTTTATCGCAATAACCGGTGATAATAGTTTGGAACGTTTTACTCAGGCGACGTGAATAAATAATAATAAGAGAAATAGGATCGACAATATACAATATCAAGAATTAAAAGCCTTGCGATCCAAGCCTAGTTCTTTGACGGCCTTATGTTAGTTTCTGTATATATATATACTATATATATACATATAATTTTTCCAACAAACTGCGCGCCGATTAATGTCGGACTTTAAAACACAGTTATTGTTAGAATTAAAAACCCTTCCCTCCCCGGAATTAAATCGACTCGATTTAATTATCTAAAAACTGTAAAGAATTTTATTGCGAAAAAAATTACCTCAGCCAGGGTTCGAACCTGGAACCTCCCTCATTCCGTGTAGGGCGTCGTACCAATTCGACCACCGAGGCATGTGGTAATGTTTATCGCAATAACCGGTGATAATAGTTTGGAACGTTTTACTCAGGCGACGTGAATAAATAATAATAAGAGAAATAGGATCGACAATATACAATATCAAGAATTAAAAGCCTTGCGATCCAAGCCTAGTTCTTTGACGGCCTTATGTTAGTTTCTGTATATATATATACTATATATATACATATAATTTTTCCAACAAACTGCGCGCCGATTAATGTCGGACTTTAAAACACAGTTATTGTTAGAATTAAAAACCCTTCCCTCCCCGGAATTAAATCGACTCGATTTAATTATCTAAAAACTGTAAAGAATTTTATTGCGAAAAAAATTACCTCAGCCAGGGTTCGAACCTGGAACCTCCCTCATTCCGTGTAGGGCGTCGTACCAATTCGACCACCGAGGCATGTGGTAATGTTTATCGCAATAACCGGTGATAATAGTTTGGAACGTTTTACTCAGGCGACGTGAATAAATAATAATAAGAGAAATAGGATCGACAATATACAATATCAAGAATTAAAAGCCTTGCGATCCAAGCCTAGTTCTTTGACGGCCTTATGTTAGTTTCTGTATATATATATACTATATATATACATATAATTTTTCCAACAAACTGCGCGCCGATTAATGTCGGACTTTAAAACACAGTTATTGTTAGAATTAAAAACCCTTCCCTCCCCGGAATTAAATCGACTCGATTTAATTATCTAAAAACTGTAAAGAATTTTATTGCGAAAAAAATTACCTCAGCCAGGGTTCGAACCTGGAACCTCCCTCATTCCGTGTAGGGCGTCGTACCAATTCGACCACCGAGGCATGTGGTAATGTTTATCGCAATAACCGGTGATAATAGTTTGGAACGTTTTACTCAGGCGACGTGAATAAATAATAATAAGAGAAATAGGATCGACAATATACAATATCAAGAATTAAAAGCCTTGCGATCCAAGCCTAGTTCTTTGACGGCCTTATGTTAGTTTCTGTATATATATATACTATATATATACATATAATTTTTCCAACAAACTGCGCGCCGATTAATGTCGGACTTTAAAACACAGTTATTGTTAGAATTAAAAACCCTTCCCTCCCCGGAATTAAATCGACTCGATTTAATTATCTAAAAACTGTAAAGAATTTTATTGCGAAAAAAATTACCTCAGCCAGGGTTCGAACCTGGAACCTCCCTCATTCCGTGTAGGGCGTCGTACCAATTCGACCACCGAGGCATGTGGTAATGTTTATCGCAATAACCGGTGATAATAGTTTGGAACGTTTTACTCAGGCGACGTGAATAAATAATAATAAGAGAAATAGGATCGACAATATACAATATCAAGAATTAAAAGCCTTGCGATCCAAGCCTAGTTCTTTGACGGCCTTATGTTAGTTTCTGTATATATATATACTATATATATACATATAATTTTTCCAACAAACTGCGCGCCGATTAATGTCGGACTTTAAAACACAGTTATTGTTAGAATTAAAAACCCTTCCCTCCCCGGAATTAAATCGACTCGATTTAATTATCTAAAAACTGTAAAGAATTTTATTGCGAAAAAAATTACCTCAGCCAGGGTTCGAACCTGGAACCTCCCTCATTCCGTGTAGGGCGTCGTACCAATTCGACCACCGAGGCATGTGGTAATGTTTATCGCAATAACCGGTGATAATAGTTTGGAACGTTTTACTCAGGCGACGTGAATAATAATAATAAGAGAAATAGGATCGACAATATACAATATCAAGAATTAAAAGCCTTGCGATCCAAGCCTAGTTCTTTGACGGCCTTATGTTAGTTTCTGTATATATATATACTATATATATACATATAATTTTTCCAACAAACTGCGCGCCGATTAATGTCGGACTTTAAAACACAGTTATTGTTAGAATTAAAAACCCTTCCCTCCCCGGAATTAAATCGACTCGATTTAATTATCTAAAAACTGTAAAGAATTTTATTGCGAAAAAAATTACCTCAGCCAGGGTTCGAACCTGGAACCTCCCTCATTCCGTGTAGGGCGTCGTACCAATTCGACCACCGAGGCATGTGGTAATGTTTATCGCAATAACCGGTGATAATAGTTTGGAACGTTTTACTCAGGCGACGTGAATAAATAATAATAAGAGAAATAGGATCGACAATATACAATATCAAGAATTAAAAGCCTTGCGATCCAAGCCTAGTTCTTTGACGGCCTTATGTTAGTTTCTGTATATATATATACTATATATATACATATAATTTTTCCAACAAACTGCGCGCCGATTAATGTCGGACTTTAAAACACAGTTATTGTTAGAATTAAAAACCCTTCCCTCCCCGGAATTAAATCGACTCGATTTAATTATCTAAAAACTGTAAAGAATTTTATTGCGAAAAAAATTACCTCAGCCAGGGTTCGAACCTGGAACCTCCCTCATTCCGTGTAGGGCGTCGTACCAATTCGACCACCGAGGCATGTGGTAATGTTTATCGCAATAACCGGTGATATAGTTTGGAACGTTTTACCAGGCGACGTGAATAAATAATAATAAGAGAAATAGGATCGACAATATACAATATCAAGAATTAAAAGCCTTGCGATCCAAGCCTAGTTCTTTGACGGCCTTATGTTAGTTTCTGTATATATATATACTATATATATACATATAATTTTTCCAACAAACTGCGCGCCGATTAATGTCGGACTTTAAAACACAGTTATTGTTAGAATTAAAAACCCTTCCCTCCCCGGAATTAAATCGACTCGATTTAATTATCTAAAAACTGTAAAGAATTTTATTGCGAAAAAAATTACCTCAGCCAGGGTTCGAACCTGGAACCTCCCTCATTCCGTGTAGGGCGTCGTACCAATTCGACCACCGAGGCATGTGGTAATGTTTATCGCAATAACCGGTGATAATAGTTTGGAACGTTTTACTCAGGCGACGTGAATAAATAATAATAAGAGAAATAGGATCGACAATATACAATATCAAGAATTAAAAGCCTTGCGATCCAAGCCTAGTTCTTTGACGGCCTTATGTTAGTTTCTGTATATATATATACTATATATATACATATAATTTTTCCAACAAACTGCGCGCCGATTAATGTCGGACTTTAAAACACAGTTATTGTTAGAATTAAAAACCCTTCCCTCCCCGGAATTAAATCGACTCGATTTAATTATCTAAAAACTGTAAAGAATTTTATTGCGAAAAAAATTACCTCAGCCAGGGTTCGAACCTGGAACCTCCCTCATTCCGTGTAGGGCGTCGTACCAATTCGACCACCGAGGCATGTGGTAATGTTTATCGCAATAACCGGTGATAATAGTTTGGAACGTTTTACTCAGGCGACGTGAATAAATAATAATAAGAGAAATAGGATCGACAATATACAATATCAAGAATTAAAAGCCTTGCGATCCAAGCCTAGTTCTTTGACGGCCTTATGTTAGTTTCTGTATATATATATACTATATATATACATATAATTTTTCCAACAAACTGCGCGCCGATTAATGTCGGACTTTAAAACACAGTTATTGTTAGAATTAAAAACCCTTCCCTCCCCGGAATTAAATCGACTCGATTTAATTATCTAAAAACTGTAAAGAATTTTATTGCGAAAAAAATTACCTCAGCCAGGGTTCGAACCTGGAACCTCCCTCATTCCGTGTAGGGCGTCGTACCAATTCGACCACCGAGGCATGTGGTAATGTTTATCGCAATAACCGGTGATAATAGTTTGGAACGTTTTACCCAGGCGACGTGAATAAATAATAATAAGAGAAATAGGATCGACAATATACAATATCAAGAATTAAAAGCCTTGCGATCCAAGCCTAGTTCTTTGACGGCCTTATGTTAGTTTCTGTATATATATATACTATATATATACATATAATTTTTCCAACAAACTGCGCGCCGATTAATGTCGGACTTTAAAACACAGTTATTGTTAGAATTAAAAACCCTTCCCTCCCGGAATTAAATCGACTCGATTAATTATCTAAAAACTGTAAAGAATTTTATTGCGAAAAAAATTACCTCAGCCAGGGTTCGAACCTGGAACCTCCCTCATTCCGTGTAGGGCGTCGTACCAATTCGACCACCGAGGCATGTGGTAATGTTTATCGCAATAACCGGTGATAATAGTTTGGAACGTTTTACCCAGGCGACGTGAATAAATAATAATAAGAGAAATAGGATCGACAATATACAATATCAAGAATTAAAAGCCTTGCGATCCAAGCCTAGTTCTTTGACGGCCTTATGTTAGTTTCTGTATATATATATACTATATATATACATATAATTTTTCCAACAAACTGCGCGCCGATTAATGTCGGACTTTAAAACACAGTTATTGTTAGAATTAAAAACCCTTCCCTCCCCGGAATTAAATCGACTCGATTTAATTATCTAAAAACTGTAAAGAATTTTATTGCGAAAAAAATTACCTCAGCCAGGGTTCGAACCTGGAACCTCCCTCATTCCGTGTAGGGCGTCGTACCAATTCGACCACCGAGGCATGTGGTAATGTTTATCGCAATAACCGGTGATAATAGTTTGGAACGTTTTACTCAGGCGACGTGAATAAATAATAATAAGAGAAATAGGATCGACAATATACAATATCAAGAATTAAAAGCCTTGCGATCCAAGCCTAGTTCTTTGACGGCCTTATGTTAGTTTCTGTATATATATATACTATATATATACATATAATTTTTCCAACAAACTGCGCGCCGATTAATGTCGGACTTTAAAACACAGTTATTGTTAGAATTAAAAACCCTTCCCTCCCCGGAATTAAATCGACTCGATTTAATTATCTAAAAACTGTAAAGAATTTTATTGCGAAAAAAATTACCTCAGCCAGGGTTCGAACCTGGAACCTCCCTCATTCCGTGTAGGGCGTCGTACCAATTCGACCACCGAGGCATGTGGTAATGTTTATCGCAATAACCGGTGATAATAGTTTGGAACGTTTTACCCAGGCGACGTGAATAAATAATAATAAGAGAAATAGGATCGACAATATACAATATCAAGAATTAAAAGCCTTGCGATCCAAGCCTAGTTCTTTGACGGCCTTATGTTAGTTTCTGTATATATATATACTATATATACATATAATTTTTCCAACAAACTGCGCGCCGATTAATGTCGGACTTTAAAACACAGTTATTGTTAGAATTAAAAACCCTTCCCTCCCCGGAATTAAATCGACTCGATTTAATTATCTAAAAACTGTAAAGAATTTTATTGCGAAAAAAATTACCCTAGCCAGGATTCGAACCTGGAACCTCCCTCATTCCGTGTAGGGCGTCGTACCAATTCGACCACCGAGGCATGTGGTAATGTTTATCGCAATAACCGGTGATAATAGTTTGGAACGTTTTACTCAGGCGACGTGAATAAATAATAATAAGAGAAATAGGATCGACAATATACAATATCAAGAATTAAAAGCCTTGCGATCCAAGCCTAGTTCTTTGACGGCCTTATGTTAGTTTCTAGAACTAGGCTTGGATCGCAAGGCTTTAATTCTTGATATTGTATATTGTCGATCCTATTTCTCTTATTATTATTTATTCACGTCGCCTGAGTAAAACGTTCCAAACTATTATCACCGGTTATTGCGATAAACATTACCACATGCCTCGGTGGTCGAATTGGTACGACGCCCTACACGGAATGAGGGAGGTTCCAGGTTCGAACCCTGGCTGAGGTAATTTTTTTCGCAATAAAATTCTTTACAGTTTTTAGATAATTAAATCGAGTCGATTTAATTCCGGGGAGGGAAGGGTTTTTAATTCTAACAATAACTGTGTTTTAAAGTCCGACATTAATCGGCGCGCAGTTTGTTGGAAAAATTATATGTATATATATAGTATATATATATACAGAAACTAACATAAGGCCGTCAAAGAACTAGGCTTGGATCGCAAGGCTTTTAATTCTTGATATAACATAGTTTACCTACTAATGGATTTTCTTCACTTGGATCGACATGCAATGCTTCATATGGAGACAACCATATGTTACAGGAAATCACAAATTTTACGACCAAAACGATATGGATTTCTTGCATACATGTACACAGAAAAATATCAATTCTACTGCTTAAAAAAGCGATTACTCAATTTACTTTTTTTCTTTCAGTAAGTAACGGTTGTCTTTAAGAAAGAATATTTTCTTGATAATGGTCTTAAAATGTATTCGTTACAAATTTTTTAAAAAGTTTTTATCATGTACTCGAAAGAAGAATTTATACTCCTTCAAAGAACATTACAAAATTTTATCAAAGAAAAGTCAAAATAATAAGCAAATCGAATTTTTGTTTTAATTTTATATTCTTAATTGAAGAATTAAACAATTAGAATTCAGAATATTATTTGTTTTAAGTAAGGAGTGTGATGAGTGTATTTTAAGATTATTGTCCAAAAATATTCTTTGTGAAGATAACAGTTACTTAAAAGAAGAGAACTAAAATGAAGTAATTGGTTTTCTTAGCACTAGAATGATATTTTTTGCGTGTGAATTGTGCGTACATGAATAGCAATCGCGATATAAGATCGCGAGCCAAAAAATAATTATTTTTTCTTTCTGTGGCAAGAAAATGATAGAGCGCTATCATTTCCACACACCACCTTGTGGTAGATAACATGGCGCATTTTTTTTTAAGTGTGTGGTAACCCCAGTATATATATATATATATATATATATATATATAGGTCTAATCCACTTTGCATTAAAATATTCTCATATTTTAATGCAAGAACCAGTCTCAGTCTGTTCGTCGATCGGGACAGTCGTTCCCGACAATTAAATAATATATTAGAAATATGTGTTTGTTCCGCCAATAATAAATAACAAAAGGTGCGTATATTAAATCGACTATAATTGGCCAAAATTTTCAAAATTACACGACGTTTCGACCCAAGCTTCGGGTCCTTCTCAAGTAATCTAACAACAAACAATTATAAAAATCGCAGCGTCAATACAGCGGGAAAAAATATGTACGGAATTTAAATCGTGAGTAACACTTAAAAATACCTGATGAGGAAAAAGTGCCATTATCAAACAATTCTCAGTCAACTGTTCGTGAAATTTTGATAGAAAAGTCACAGAGTGCTAAAAAATATATTCGTCAGTAAGTTGTCAAAAAGTAAAAAGGAACACGAACAAAGAAAAAACTTAGTTACACAGAGAAAGTTTTCCAAAGGCACCGGTTCGTATCATGCTCGCTGAGTTAACGAAGTATCGTCAGAACGGCACAGCAATTACATGTTTATGCGATGGACGTCGGAAACGAACTGAACATATCGCGTCATGTAGTTGAGAACAGATCGAAAGGTGACAGAGCGGGTAACCACAATACAAATTATAAACAAGAGATGACGTTGTCATAAATAGGGTTTAAGTTATCCGTATCTTTCTGTAAATTAATGGTATCAGAATATTTCTTGATTAGAAACATTTCAGCGATTTCTCTTTTTTTAGTATTTTTTTCCTTATGAAGTATCTCAACTTCAGACCATTTAAATTCGTGGCCGAGAGAAACGCGGTGCTTGCTGACCACGGAATGCTGATGATCAATCTTTTTAATATCAT
Organism: Temnothorax nylanderi; assembly: GCF_030848795.1. Classification (NCBI taxonomy): domain Eukaryota; kingdom Metazoa; phylum Arthropoda; class Insecta; order Hymenoptera; family Formicidae; genus Temnothorax; species Temnothorax nylanderi. The sequence goes on along the minus strand of NW_027250418.1, from coordinate 5,529 downwards.
TGAAATGTTCCGTGACGCGCGTTTTCAAGTATCGCTTCGTTTGACCAATATAGGAAGCACAACAATCGTTACAGTTGATTCTATAAACTACCTCAGTAGACTGGTTTTTATCGAGACGATCCTTGCCCTTCTTTATGATAGTATCTAATTTTTTGGGGACAGTATAAACTGTAGTAATACCAACATTATTGAGTGTGCGACTTATAGTCCCGCCAAGATCTTTAACATATGGTAGTACCACGCAACGTCGAGGATCAAATTGAACCGGCGAGCTAGCAATATCTGGTTTGTGTCGCAGCTGCTTAATTCTATTGTTGATGTGCTTATTAATGAGATCCATTGGGAAGGAGTTATTCACCAAAATTTTTTTGACTAAATTGATGTTTGAATCATGGTAGCGAGCATCAGACAATAGAACAGCATGATCGACTAAGCTCGTAATTGTATTCACTTTATATTTCAATGGATGGCTAGAGAAATAATTCGTGTAACGGCCGGAGAACGTTGGTTTTCTATACCAATTCGAGGTCAATCTATTTCCATCGCGGATGACTATCGTGTCGAGAAACGGGAGGCCATCGTTGTTTTCTAGTTCATATGTGAAATTTAATCGCGGGTGGTAACTATTGAACACATCGAGTATGTCATTTAGTCTTGACATCGGAATTATAGCAAAACTATCGTCTACATACCTACAATAAAAAGGAAGGTCAAAGTCAAGAGCACCAAGGCAATGGGTCTCCAAATCCTCCATTACAATGTCAGCCGCCTTGGGAGAGAATGGAGACCCCATTGGACTGCCAAAAACTTGCTCATAATACTGTCCATTGAAACAAAAGCTGGTAGAGGTCAGTACCCATTCCACGGCGTGAAGAAATTGAGGTAGGGAGAATTTTGTGTGAGGTGAAATGACTTCACTTTTTACGAACATCCCAAAAGAACTAGTTCTTCAAGGCATTGAAAAACGTTGGCATCTCATTTCACCTCACACAAAATTCTCCCTACCTCAATTTCTTCACGCCGTGGAATGGGTACTGACCTCTACCAGCTTTTGTTTCAATGGACAGTATTATGAGCAAGTTTTTGGCAGTCCAATGGGGTCTCCATTCTCTCCCAAGGCGGCTGACATTGTAATGGAGGATTTGGAGACCCATTGCCTTGGTGCTCTTGACTTTGACCTTCCTTTTTATTGTAGGTATGTAGACGATAGTTTTGCTATAATTCCGATGTCAAGACTAAATGACATACTCGATGTGTTCAATAGTTACCACCCGCGATTAAATTTCACATATGAACTAGAAAAACAACGATGGCCTCCCGTTTTCTCGACACGATAGTCATCCGCGATGGAAATAGATTGACCTCGAATTGGTATAGAAAACCAACGTTCTCCGGCCGTTACACGAATTATTTCTCTAGCCATCCATTGAAATATAAAGTGAATACAATTACGAGCTTAGTCGATCATGCTGTTCTATTGTCTGATGCTCGCTACCATGATTCAAACATCAATTTAGTCAAAAAAATTTTGGTGAATAACTCCTTCCCAATGGATCTCATTAATAAGCACATCAACAATAGAATTAAGCAGCTGCGACACAAACCAGATATTGCTAGCTCGCCGGTTCAATTTGATCCTCGACGTTGCGTGGTACTACCATATGTTAAAGATCTTGGCGGGACTATAAGTCGCACACTCAATAATGTTGGTATTACTACAGTTTATACTGTCCCCAAAAAATTAGATACTATCATAAAGAAGGGCAAGGATCGTCTCGATAAAAACCAGTCTACTGAGGTAGTTTATAGAATCAACTGTAACGATTGTTGTGCTTCCTATATTGGTCAAACGAAGCGATACTTGAAAACGCGCGTCACGGAACATTTCAATGATATTAAAAAGATTGATCATCAGCATTCCGTGGTCAGCAAGCACCGCGTTTCTCTCGGCCACGAATTTAAATGGTCTGAAGTTGAGATACTTCATAAGGAAAAAAATACTAAAAAAAGAGAAATCGCTGAAATGTTTCTAATCAAGAAATATTCTGATACCATTAATTTACAGAAAGATACGGATAACTTAAACCCTATTTATGACAACGTCATCTCTTGTTTATAATTTGTATTGTGGTTACCCGCTCTGTCACCTTTCGATCTGTTCTCAACTACATGACGCGATATGTTCAGTTCGTTTCCGACGTCCATCGCATAAACATGTAATTGCTGTGCCGTTCTGACGATACTTCGTTAACTCAGCGAGCATGATACGAACCGGTGCCTTTGGAAAACTTTCTCTGTGTAACTAAGTTTTTTCTTTGTTCGTGTTCCTTTTTACTTTTTTGACAACTTACTGACGAATATATTTTTTAGCACTCTGTGACTTTTCTATCAAAATTTCACGAACAGTTGACTGAGAATTGTTTGATAATGGCACTTTTTCCTCATCAGGTATTTTTAAGTGTTACTCACGATTTAAATTCCGTACATATTTTTTCCCGCTGTATTGACGCTGCGATTTTTATAATTGTTTGTTGTTAGATTACTTGAGAAGGACCCGAAGCTTGGGTCGAAACGTCGTGTAATTTTGAAAATTTTGGCCAATTATAGTCGATTTAATATACGCACCTTTTGTTAAATAATATATTAATTTAGTCTCAAAACTGCAAGAGCTACACGATGTTTAATAAGCTGGAGGACTTTAGCAATAAGTGCTCACTACTCACTGAAGAAAACCAAGCATTGCATAACAAAATTAAATCTCTCGAGGCCAGACTTGCAAACCTAGAGAAACAGGAAGAAAGGTCTTACCACACGAATGAGAAAGAATTCACAACCCCACGGAAGGAGAAATCCGAAGCTCCTAAGGGACAATATGATTGGGTAATCCAATCTAGAAAGACCAAGAAGAGAAAAGCGGTTAACTCGCCTGAAACTATAATTACTTTACCGAGTTCTAGTCTTCCTTCTAAACAAGTTTTGCAAACAACTGCTAACAAACTCAACAAAAAAGTCGCCCCACCGCCAATTTACATCAGCAGACTAAAAGGCATTAATGAAGTTACAAATAGACTACAAAAACTAGGATTTAAAAGGAAAATAACAACCCTACCGTCTTAGTGATATAAAGATCAATTGCTAAAATGGTAAAGAACATCGTAAAATCACCAAAATGTTAAATGAAGGAAAAGAATCTGGGCAACAAACTGAACGGCACACTTTTGCTGATAACAATACTCGCCCCTTCAAGATAATGGCAAAAGGACTTGATCCTGCCACAGACTCGAAAGCCATAGTTTCAGACTTGGTAACCAAAGGCTTTAAGATTATGTCCGCAACCAACATTAAGACCGCCGAGTATAAAAAAGATCCAACTGACGAGAAAAAGATGATAAAAATTGCAAGTAAAACTCTGGCTTTTCATGCTCACTTTCGATAATTCGGAGTCAATAGACAAGATATACGAAATTAAAACGTTGCTTACCAGTAATTAAATAAAATTGAAGCAATACGCAAAAATTCTACTCGAATCATTCAATGTAAAAACTGCCAAAGATATAATCATGTACGCAGCAGCTGTCATAGAAGAGCTCGCTGCGTCAAATGTGCCGGTGAACACAGATACCAAACCTAAGTGTGCTAACTATGGTGAAGAGCATACGGCCAACTATAAAGGCTGTATTGTCGCAAAAATATTTCTGGAGTGCTATGGACATAAAGAACAGTATCACGACAAAGAGCATAACCTTATTGTCGCCAAAGGACTTCTTACTAAACGCCAGAGCGAAATTTTGAAATTGGAAAAATTTTTGGAGTATGGGCAAATAATTACCTTTTTGTGTAATAGTGTATTGTGTGGACGTCACACGAATTAAATTTTACTCGCTTTTCTAAAAACTCTTCAAATCGATCAATTATTATAATTGTCTTTCACCGTATAACTTTTGCTTTTGTCTCGATTTTAACCTTCGCTACGATTCTATTTAACTTTCGAACTAAGACGTTGCAGTCACCTCCTTACAATACGATCAATAATAATTTAAAAACACGACTCGAGAGGTACCGGAATATCGGCAAGAATCAAAGGACAGCAAAGGATCTAGTTTCATCTCAGCGACGAAGCGTTCGACTGATAGCGCGAGAAAAATACTCTGGTTAGCAGTCGCGAACTATTGCCGCACGACCTAAGCGTCCTCTGACTCCCACTAAAGCGTCCTCAAAACCTTCTGGAAGGGAATTAATTCTAACCAATGAAAGCCGAAGAAACCTCCCAGAATTACCACCTCTATTCGCTCACTAGCGAATCGGAACACGGCAATTTCGGCTAGCGTACAAATTTGCCACTATAAAAACCACGTACTCAGCCGGAGCGGAACGCATTCAATTAATATAGTTAATTGTTTCATAATCCTTCGAGTATTAAATCTTTGTCTTTCGATCATTCGAGTTAACGTCAGTGGGGTTTCCGTTCCCGAGAACTGCTCCGGCTGATCGGCGAACTCTGGAGGTGCTTCTTCTGCAGAGAAGTCAGCGAGACAGTAGTAAGCTTAACTTTAATAACCGAGCGAATTAATAACATTGTACTCCCTGTTCATTCCTGTAACTTGTGGAGATTGTATTAAAATCTGGTTTAATTAATAAACTCAGTATTGAACTCTAGTTTCGCAAGTATTATAAATCCAATCCACTCAATTACTTTCCCGTTGCATGTTTACCTAATTAAAAATAGACATTGCATAAAGAGTAAATTCACAATAATTTATTCTCCAGAATTACATATTACTATTTTCCATCAACTCCATAAACAACAGCCGGTTCCCGGCTATCGAATAAAGATATATAATAAATAAAATGTACTCAGTTATTTCTGCTTAAATACGCTATTGTATCCTAGAGAATAAGATACTTGCTCCCCTTTCCACGCACCGTTCCAATAACGACACCTCTCGCCAGTCCCGGGATATAGTCGACGGTGTATGCAGACTTCCCCGAAATAACAAAAGGAGAGGCTCTTTTCACTACGCCGAGGTAGTAGTGCTAAAGAAGGAAAAAACAGTGTTATATCGCGGTTGGTATCATTCCTAGCATTTGTCCAGACCGTGACGTAACAATTGATGTAATAAATAACCATTCGTCGAAGACAAGCGTCCTTTGTTTCCTTTGTTATATCCTTTGGCCCACAACAATTAAATCCGTTGAATTGCAGAGTATAAATTTAGAAATTCTCGCTCGAAATCTAACAAACCAAATTTGACATCTTGAGTGATCAGTGTTTCATTTTCAACCATATGAAGGAAGGTCATTCGTCGTTCTTCGCTGCAGATTTTTCTTCCTTCTTTGCACTGTCCTTGCCGACGTACCGGCATGCACGATACTATTTATCCATCCCCCGCTTGGATAGTTTTTTTCTAATCGAGCGATAAAGTCCTTTTTCGTACCGCTTACAGGGGATGTATACCATACTCCTGACGCTACTTCTGATTAAGGCGGCTGTTGGCCTCCTGGGATATGATTGCGGAGGAACTTCCTTCA
>NW_027250417.1:0-21292 GCF_030848795.1 Temnothorax nylanderi | reverse complement strand
GTAACCAGCTAGTAATGAATATATTTTTAAACGACTAAGTTTGTCAAGGCTTACAGTATAAATAGAATTGCAGAATCACAAGGTTTCATAAAAAATGATTTTTTCTCGAGAAACGTTTGCCCAATAATACAAATAACATTATTGCAGTATGTTATGTTGCATATTTTAACAATGTCGTTATTAAACATTTGTGCATAACAATCAGCAGTGTTTAATTTAAAAGTACAGGATTTCAATTTTAATTTTTTATAATATTGACCTAAACAATTTGGTAATAAGGGTCCATTATATAGTGTTCTTTGGCGACAATATTATTTTCAGGGTGATTTTCTAATCTTGGAATATTATTATATTCGGAAACACGACGTATTATTTGTTCAAGTGAATTATCTGTTTTTCTTAACATTTTTTTAATTGTATCATATAATTCTCGAACGGGAAAGCTGAAAATTCATTTAAATTGCCAAATCGTATGACATCCTCATGTATGTGTAACAAATTATGTACGTTATAAGAAACAAAATCTTGACCATAAATATCGATACTTGTTTCAACAAAGCATTTCATTAGATTTTTTGCATAATTCACCATGTATAGACTAGTCTTTTGCAGAATTCGTTACTACACATTATTAGAGTAGCAACGTGTAATGTCAAGAAATGATAATATTTATTCTTTGAAAAAATTTGTTTGAAAATTACAGGTCCTGTATATAATAGTATGAGTTTATATTCTGTTGCCTTGAAATGAGGACATTCTTCAAGCAATCTACCTTTACGTGGAAATTCAACAGGAATATATATTTTTAAATTTTTAATACTTACCGTGATAGCACCGTGCTAGCGCTGTCTGCTTTATCGTTTAAAAGTGACACAGTGACAGCATAATGTTTGCATGACGTGCTGAGCACGGCGTGCGCTGTCGTGCTAGCACGCTTTGTTATCGGGGTTTATTTGAAATCGATTCTACTTGTCCATATGAAAGCTTATATGGTTGTTTACCCAATACCCAACCATATTCTTTATGTGTAAGCAATCTTTTCACATCACCCCTAAACAAATAAGATGCATATAATCTAATATAATATCTTTAATCATATGAAAATGAGGCAAATTCGTTAAAATGGTTATTCCTTTGTGATAATCTTCATCATGTTGTTGTCTAAATCCAATATCTGTTCTCTTTATAATATTTGTCTGTGGAAAGCACAATACATTATTAACGAAACAACCTTCCACTTTGCATTTAGTGCAGCTATAATAACCGGTATGGTTTTTTACATTCAAAATATAAGATTTTGCGGGGGTGTCACATATTATAACTTTTATTTTAAAATTATATTTTTGATTGTTAATAAAAATTCCATTCGTAATCAAGTAAATTGCTTCATTTACAAATTCTTTTAAATATTCATTCAAGTTTTTCGGTTTACCATTACCATGATACAGGGCTATCATTAAAACATATTTCTTTAAAACTTCAATAGACATTATTTGAACTAATATTGGCCATAAGCAATTTAAACCGCTTTTACTAATAGGCAAACCATCTATATTTACGGCTAACTCAAAAAATGTACAATTAGGAAGGAATACACCACATTGATTAATTAATATATTAATTGACTGTGCAATCCCAAAGTAATAAAAGCAACCGGTGCCCATTTTTACAGAAGTAAAATTACTTGGAGTAAATAATATTGTTCTCGGATCTTTTGGTAAATTATGAAATGAGGTCAAATCATTTTCATTGCGGAAAATTTCTAAAAGTTTTTTAAAACTATTTTGAGTAATATTTTCCTCAATAGCCCATGATGCTAATTTTTTTCGTAATGATGTATCTTTATCTTTATTTCTGATGCAAGTGGATAAATCATTATTACTATTCATTATATCCCTATCACTATCAATGCTACTTGAAGATACCATAGAATTATTTAAAAGAGATATATCATTTAGACAACTTTCTTCACTGTTGACATGAAAATTTAATTCAGCGACATTTTCACGAACATCTTCACTTAATGATACATTGGTTGGCTGAAAGCTAGAACTTTGTGTATCAATATTCACGTTATTTGTATCTCCATCGATACTTATCACTTTATTGCTTGAACAAGTAATTTCGGTCGATTCAATTGGGTTGGTATGGCTTTGTAACTCAATTAAAGCCAACGACGCTTTCACATTGTCGCCTATTTTTCGATTGAAATGTCGCTTAGTCTTAATTTTTATTTTTGGCATATTTACAGGTAAATATTAACTGCAATCGTAAAGATTTATGTAAACTTATAACTATTAATTAGAAATTAATTAAAAATTTACAAGAAAAGTTTAAATAATAATAGGCCTGTACGTTTTCGCTGCATTTCTAAACTAGTGCAATAAGTTAGAATAAAAGAAAATATATTTGTTTCATTCTAACTTGTTGCACTAGTTCAGAAGTGCAGCGAAAACAAACAAGCCTATTATTTTATAGGTATGATTATAATTGTACATTGCGACCGCGCGCATCAGCGTCGCGACGCGTACGCGTGGGGTCACCGCGGGTGATCCTGCGGCGGATGACAGACCAGGCGATCCGCACGATATGTCGGATGACATCGCCGGCGCAGCAGTTGGAGGCAGACACAGCGACAGGGACGCCAGATTTCCCCGTGGTCCGCGACATGCCGGATCTCGTTGTTAAGGCGGGATCCGAAGGGGCCGACGGCGGGCCAACACCGACGGGCTTAACCGCGAGCGAGGCCGCGACCGGGGCGGAACCGCCAAGAGGTCTCGCGGCAATTAACAGCGCGCTCGACCAATTAGCGGAGGACCTGGCGCTGGAGACGAGCGAGGAGGAGAGGAGCCCAGCAGCGTCCGGCAGTTTTAAGAGCCCAACGAGCGGAGAGGACCCCGAGCACTACGCCGGGAAAAAGGGCCCCAGCGGGGACCCATAAATAAAGTAAGGGCGTTCCGAGGATGGACACATGCCATGATTCATGACAATGGTAGTAAGACACCGGTGAGAGCTACTTGCCGGCGACAAGCCCATCCGGCGCGAGTAGAGTGTAAGCCTAGTAAGTAAGGGGGCGAGCTTCGGCTTCCGAGCCCAGAATTAGGGATAAGGTTTCCCGTCGGTTCATGATAAAATATTTTGTTTCCGGCCTAAGCGCGTACGGCGCCAGTTTATTTTCGTTGCGCGAACCGACGCGTAAAGCGCGACTAAGGTTAGGCCACACGCAATCTTCGATATGTCGGCGCGCCCGAGAAATCGCGAACCGGCGTGCGCACAAGGGGCGGAGCCACCGATGGCTCACCAGAGCGACCCACCGAGGGGTCACGAACGACCGCGGGTCAAATCCGATAGCGCGCTCGCAAAAAGGGGAACCGAGGGTCGCACGCGATGGAGAGCGATGAATGGCTCACCGGCGAGACCGAGAGAACAATCACAGCCAATCGGCGTCGCGAACGGACGCCCGAGTGCGAAGTTAGCGAACACGTGCAATCCGCGGGAATAAACGACCGATGACCAACCCATGGGACCTGGTATACACGGAAACCGGGTCGGCGTCAAAATCCGATCACGCGAAGGTCAAGTTGCGTGACCGCCCGCGATCTCGATAACCGAGCGTCATCGCCGAGAACGGACAATGGATTCCGGCCGGTAATGTTACATAGATGCGTCACCGGGGGTCGGCGTCAACGGCCGACGACACCAGGTGGACCCGGACGTCTTCCCCAGGAAGTCGGTCCGGATGCATGATCTAGGGCGTGGTGTAGGACGTGCGCGCGGGTCCGCGTCGAAAAAACTCGAAAAATGAGCGAGGTGGAAAACCACTACCCTGGAGCGAGAAGAGGGGGTCAACCCGAGGGCAAGGCCATTGGAATTTTCCGCGAGAAACATCTGGAACGTTCGCCGTGGAAAAGAGAAAGTTGTTTGCGCCGCGACGAACATTCCAGAGAGTGAAAGCGGCCGTGAAGCCGTAGTGGGGGTAACGGCCGTAAGTGGGGAGCCACTGAGAGCGACGATACTCGAGGCAGTCTCTCGAGGATCGTCGGCACGGTAACTACTTCTCATAGATTCACCCGCGATCGCGCTAAGTCCCGCGAACATAAGTCGAGTGTTTAAATAATCGTAGCCGTCATCCATTAACAATCGGGAACGCCCGCGAAACGCGTTAACTATCGTCGATACGAAAGACGAACGGTACTGTGATACCGAAAAGAGGACTTGCGTGCGTTTGGCGAAATGTGCGACGCCATCTTGTGTAAAGGATTATTGTGAACAACCAAATGTGTATTAACCGAAGCCTGCGAATAAACAAATTGATTATTTGCAACATAAAGAAGGAATTGTCAGTTAATTATACCCCACATACCTGATCAAGCGGATGTCAGCCATCTTGGACAATCATTGATCCGGAGCGGAGATTATCGTCGATGACTCATCGTTGGGAAGTGGAGATCGGCCATTCGTTGAAAGAATCTGGAAAAGTGCGGTCGTTAATGAGTTAGCTTACCAAGTTACGTACTTACCTCAGGCGCGCGGTGGTCAGCCATCTTGACCGGGCGTTGATCCTGGACACTGGGAACCACCGGTGATCCATCGGGCGACGTCAAGGACGAGGCATCCGTAGCGATAACCTGAAAATTTTGATTAATTAACATAGTTGATTAACCAACATACGTATACTTACCCGTGGAGGCTGATGGTCAGACATCTCAGCCGTTCGTTGATCCTGATCGAAGGTCACTACCGATGATCACTGGGGAGACGGCACAGACGCGCCATCCGTTGCGGGAACCTGAAAATTTATTTAAATTTCGGAGTTAGCGAACCGACGTACCGATACTTACCTGAGGAGACGGTGGTCCGCCATCTTCATACTGCGTGGGGATACGGCGGCGATCGGAGTCGATGATCCAAGGGGCGACGCTGAAAGTCGTCCATCCGTGGCGGGAACCTGAAAATAAAAGGGAATTAGTTAGATTGATGACAACTTCGTAGAACATAGCTAGGAGTCACATACGAATACCTTCTCGGTGAACAGAGGTCAAACCGAGTGGCGACCGTAAAAAGGACACATATCCGCGTGATTCGGGCCTGAAATTGTACCGTCCGGTTACAGTATAGGGGCACCGCTAAGCGCGAAGAAGCACAAGCTGACCGACACACGTGTCGGAACCTGCAGGGTTTAAGGATACCCGTGAATCGAGGACAGTTCCCCATTCCAAAAGTCTCTTCAAATGGCGACCGTGACAGGACACGTAAGTGTCAGCGGTGCTTAAGCATCGGGAGTGTGCGGCAAAGTGACCACACCCCACGCGATAAGCGGAAAGCATCGGGAGTGCCCGTCAAAGTGACGACACCCCACGCGATAAGTGAAGAAGAATCGGGAGTGCGCGTCAAAGTGACGACACCCCACGCGATAAGCCAAGCTAAATGTTCTACGGGAGTGCCCGTTAAAGTAACGACACCCCACGCGATAAGCGAGGAACACTTCAAGACTATTCGGCGAGGCACCGTCGAGACCAGTGACTCTCCGTGTGATACAACGTGCGCGAAGTGTGAGATCGCGGGGCGAAACGACCTCACGATACGACAACTCACACGAAAAGTGATACGATCGCGGAGTGCGCATAAAGGTCAAGGGCCGTACAGCCAATACGTCAAGAAGAAGCAACAGCGCAGAAGCGTCAAGAGTGAAGATGCGCACAAGTGCGAAGAGGAGCATCGTGGGAACAGAGTGAGTGCCAACGACGTCAAAACAACGTGCGAGACATCACGCGAGGCCGTAACGCAAGGGTGGCGCACGGCCTAAGCAAACGCGTCGCATAATCGTACGGACGGACACGGCTAAACTCAAAGTTCGACTCAACGAGGCGAAAAGCCGAGCGGCCAAAATAGGGCCGAAAGTGAGAACGCGAGGCAGAACGAACTGTCTGCGGTCCGGACGGATGGCCACAGTGGGACGAACTCCACCGCGAGTGACGACCAGGTCGAAAGGACCGGCGCAAAACGAGCGAGAGATTCGTGAAGAAATTGAAAACCAACAGCTCAACGAGCAACGGTTATTAACGGTTCCGGACGAGAACCTGCAAATAGAAGTGTTGAATCTGAGCCGGGAGAAAACCATGGAAAACCCGGAGCAGATGACGGAGAACGAGAGGCGAATGTGGTTGCAAGTCCAAAGCCTGACGGCACAGTTGGAGGAGATGCGAGCGATGCATCAGCAGAGGCGCGATTCCGCCGCAACAATTAATACGGAGCGCGGTCCGGCGGGAAGGATTCCCGAAAAACAACCGGACGAGCGCGCGTACGGCGACGGTGATCTGCGTGACGTAAGGAGGCTCGATGGGTTCCCACTCCAAGCCCGACTGCCGCGCGGAGGCTGGATCAAGAACCCGTTCGACGAAATATCGTACAAGGGGAAAGCCGACAAGCAGAACCCGATACGATTCATCGAAAAGTTCGAGAAGTTGGCGAGATATGAAAATGTCTCGGAAGAAGAACAACTTTTCTACTTTGGAAGATGTATGAAGGGAGCCGCCGGACAGTGGTTCGAGTTACAGCAAGCGGAGGATATCTTCGAAATCAAGGAGAGCTTCAAGAAATATTTCTGGGGATGCCAAGCCCAGATGAGATTCCGGCAAGCTATTTACTTTGGCAAGTATAAACCCACAGAGGGGTCAATGACCGAGTACGCCTTGAATATCGCGAGGCAGGCGAAGACGCTCAGGCCGCCGATGACCGACGAGGAGGTTGTGCAGACGCTCCGCGAGCACTTCGACAGTGACATCGCGAGGGAGCTACGGCCTTCGGTCACGAGGACGGTCAGCGAGATGATCGAGATGCTCGATACATTGGAGAACGAGCGAGAAGCTCGAAAATTACGCGCGGGAGCGCGACGTGCGAACGACGGGCAGGCGACACGCGCAAGTTATGGCGGCAATGGAGCAGCCAATCGCAGCAACGATGTCCGGGAGGGCGTGCGCCCAAACAATTTCGCCAGACGTGACGCGACGAGAATATCGCCGCAAACAAAGTCGACCAGCTGGCGAAAGGCGGACGGGCCCGCGGCACCGAAGAGCGAGGCAGTCGATATCGTCGAAGAGCCAGACAGCGACGATAGTCAGAGGAAGCCCCGAGTGACACGATACACCCGAGACGGGAATAACAATCCCAGAAGGGAAGTGATCAAACCGGGATATAATCCCGTTAGCAGAACAACCAAGCCGGAGAACCGCGGAAGAAAACTGGCGGCGATCACGGCGAAAGAAACGACGTACGAGGAGGAAGAGGAGAATGTCGCGGAAGACAGTGCCGAATCGGAGGACGCCGATAAGGGATGCTGCGTCATCACGCGACAGACCGGAGGAGCGGTAAGCCAATGCCCGCTGGCGGCCGACAAAGAAATAGAGGATACGGTCAACAAGATCGGGGAGGAGATTCTACGGTCGGCGGGGGAGCGCGTAGACTGCGCGGAAGTACCGACGGTCGAACTAGAGTTCAGTGCGTGCAAAGTGAAAGCGATCGTGGACACCGGATCGCAGATAACGGCGATCACCAAGGGAATGTGCGACAAGCTGGTGGACACGGGTGAGCGAGTGGAAGAGATAACCACCAGACCGATCCAGCTGATGGGAGCGTTCACCGATAGCGGAGTACCGGTGAAGCAAAAGGTGAGAATCGTGTGCCGTTACCGCCGGAAAAGATTCGAACACCAGTACTATGTGGTGAACGAGCTCGCATTCGACATCGTCTTAGGCATGGACTTCCATGTCCGATATCGCCTAACTCTGACATGCGACCCACGGGCGGACGTAAGATTCCGCACGACGGTGGAAACCGTCGAGGAGACGAAGCTTCGAACAGCTTACGGCACGGTGACAGAGTGGTACTACCAGCGAATCCGGAGCGCGGAGAAAGTCATGGGCCAAGAGCGGCCATTGAGAGGAAACGCCATCAAGTTTCTGATCGCGCTCGAAATAGCGAGCAGGGTCGTGAGCCGAATCAAGCAACTGGCCGAGGAGCAACGGGCGACAGGCGGAAAACGCGTGAGAAGAGCCCTATTCGAGAATGACGGGGAGCCAAGCGGCAAGACATGCAAAGTCAGCAATGACGGGGAGTCAGCCGATGGCATCGGAGCAATGCTCAATGTGATCTACAAGAACCCGGATGACAGCCAATACGAGGAGGCAAGCCCAGTGTTCTTAAGCCAAGTGGTGCTCATCCCGCGAACGAGCTACACGGAGGGAGACGAGGCGAACATGTCGCTGGAAGAAGGGAACGAAGAGTCCGGCAAAATGGAAACCTCCGTGGAGATGATCTCCCAGAGTTCGCCAATACTAGGAGCGGCGAGAGGCCGGCCAAGGCGAAGATGGGGGGCACGGCGTAGGACAAAGGCGAGGCCGATGATGCACAAGCGCCATACAAAGAAGAAGAAGGATGACGCGAAAGCAAGGTGGCAAATCGCGCAATTCGCCAAACGCAAACGTCGCAAGCGGCGAGTGCTGCGCATCGAGAGCTCAACGGACGATTCGCGTGACGCCGCGGAAACGCGAGACGACGCGAGGGAGGACGAATCGGTGCGCGAAGTATCGTGGACGAGTGTGACGAGCAGCACGCTCACGGTGGTGCGAGAGACCCGAATGATCGAATCGGCGGGCATGACCGTGCTGAGCGAGCGCGTACAGAGCGATAGTGAAAGTGCGCGAGTTGAAATTCCAGAGCAACCGAGCCAACGTGGCCGAGGTGAGACAGCTACCGAGCGCATGTGTGCGGAAAGGAAGGACACGGACCGGAGTGACAGTCGAATAGTGCGAGTTCTCGAAAAGACATTCCGACGCGAGACGAAGGGTGACAGGAACGCGCCGAGAAGTTTGAGTACCCACAACCGCGACCAAAAATCAGTCGAGATTCGGGGTATGGATCGAAACGGGCAGGCGCCACTGCAGGAGCAACAAGGTGGGAGCTCGGAGACTGAGCACCGACCGAGTGCTACGTTATCCCCGATATTGAGAAACACCGGGATGGCCGAGGAATCGGACGAGGGACGTCAGATCCCACTGGAGGAGATCCCGATGGAGGATCTAACGCCGGAGCAGCGCATGGCGAGGCTACAGGCGGCAGGGAGGCTGATGCGGGAGCACCAGAGGTACCTGGCGGAGGAGACCCTGGCGAACCAAGTGCTGGAAGGAGTGGAGAGGTTCGCAAAGGACATACCGCCCACTCAGCGATACACGCGCGAGCAGGCAGAGCAGCAGCGTGAGACGATGCGAGACTACCTCCAGCAGATCGCGGACTGCACCAGGGTCGGAGGTCACATGGTGCGTGTCGTGCACAATGTGAGAGTGCCGAGTGACGTGGACGGCGAAAACGATGTCGCCCGCGTCAACGTGATGACAATGGCAAGGTGGCCGTACAGGGCCGACGGAACTCGTCGCCCGTTTCGGGTGACTGTAGAGTTTCGGGGTGACCAGATGAATGTGGCGACGTCCGTTCTCGAGGGGGAGCCGGAGCGCAGACCAGCACCGGCATGGCGCGTTGAGGAGCGTGACGGAGATCTGGTCGCACGAGATAATCGGCCACCGAATCGACAAGGGGACGACCCGGAGACGGTGGTGCTTCTCCGGGACGAGAGCAGCGAACGAGCACGAAGCAAGCCCGGCAATCGGGACAAACCGCAACTAACGCCGGACTACCAGCGGCCGTCGACGAGCCAAGCGCCACAGTCAGGGGCGCCGGGCGAGGGCGGGCCAGCGAGCCCGACGACGAGGGTGCTAAGTGCGGGGCTCAACTGCCTCAGGGTGAAACGCCTTGACGGGGGCGAGACGGAGCCAGCCCAGACGAAGTCTCCCGAGACGACCGTCACGAAGGGTCGAAACAGCGACCCCAAGAAGAGCCAAGCCCTCCTGGCGGTTTATCAGCGCAAAGCAGCGCGTACCGCACAAGATAAGATCCGAGGGCAGCAATATGACGACGAGACGACGAGGCGTGAAAAACGCTGGGAACGACTGCGCAGAGAACGACGGCGCAAGGACCAACGACGACGCGTTCAGCGGGGTAAGGAACAGGCGGCGCGACGCGAGAAAGAAGAAGACTCCGAGCGAGACGGGACTCTGAGCCCGAAGTCGACGGGGAGTATGCGACCGCGCGCATCAGCGTCGCGACGCGTACGCGTGGGGTCACCGCGGGTGATCCTGCGGCGGATGACAGACCAGGCGATCCGCACGATATGTCGGATGACATCGCCGGCGCAGCAGTTGGAGGCAGACACAGCGACAGGGACGCCAGATTTCCCCGTGGTCCGCGACATGCCGGATCTCGTTGTTAAGGCGGGATCCGAAGGGGCCGACGGCGGGCCAACACCGACGGGCTTAACCGCGAGCGAGGCCGCGACCGGGGCGGAACCGCCAAGAGGTCTCGCGGCAATTAACAGCGCGCTCGACCAATTAGCGGAGGACCTGGCGCTGGAGACGAGCGAGGAGGAGAGGAGCCCAGCAGCGTCCGGCAGTTTTAAGAGCCCGACGAGCGGAGAGGACCCCGAGCACGACGCCGGGAAAAAGGGCCCCAGCGGGGACCCATAAATAAAGTAAGGGCGTTCCGAGGATGGGCGCATGCTATGATTCATGACAATGGTAGTAAGACACCGGTGAGAGCTACTTGCCGGCGACAAGCCCATCCGGCGCGAGTAGAGTGTAAGCCTAGTAAGTAAGGGGGCGAGCTTCGGCTTCCGAGCCCGGAATTAGGGATAAGGTTTCCCGTCGGTTCACAATAAAATGTTTTGTTTCCGGTCTAAGCGCGTACAGCGCCAGTTTATTTTCGTTGCGCAAACCGACGCGTAAAGCGCGACTAAGGTTAGGCCACACGCAATCTTCGATATGTCGGCGCGCCCGAGAAATCGCGAACCGGCGTGCGCACAAGGGGCGGAGCCACCGATGGCTCACCAGAGCGACCCACCGAGGGGTCACGACCGACCGCGGGTCAAATCCGATAGCGCGCTCGCAAAAAGGGGAACCGAGGGTCGCACGCGATGGAGAGCGATGAATGGCTCACCGGCGAGACCGAAAGAACAATCACAGCCAATCGGCGTCGCGAACGGACGCCCGAGTGCGAAGTTAGCGAACACGTGTAATCCGCGGGAATAAACGACCGATGATCAACCCATGGGACCTGGTATACACGGAAACCGGGTCGGCGTCAAAATCCGGTCACGCGAAGGTCAAGTTGCGTGACCGCCCGCGATCTCGATAACCGAGCGTCATCGCCGAGAACGGACAACGGATTCCGGCCGGTAATGTTACGTAGATGCGTCACCGGGGGTCGGCGTCAACGGCCGACGACACCAGGTGGACCCGGACGTCTTCCCCAGGAAGTCAGTCCGGATGCATGATCTAGGGCGTGGTGTAGGACGTGCGCGCGGGTCCGCGTCGAAAAAACTCGAAAAATGAGCGAGGTGGAAAACCACTACCCTGGAGCGAGAAGAGGGGGTCAACCCGAGGGCAAGGCCATTGGAATTTTCCGCGAGAAACATCTGGAACGTTCGCCGTGGAAAAGAGAAAGTTGTTTGCGCCGCGACGAACATTCCAGAGAGTGAAAGCGGCCGTGAAGCCGTAGTGGGGGTAACGGCCGTAAGTGGGGAGCCACTGAGAGCGACGAGACTCGAGGCAGTCTCTCGAGGATCGTCGGCACGGTAACTACTTCTCATAGATTCACCCGCGATCGCGCTAAGTCTCGCGAACATAAGCCGAGTGTTTAAATAATCGTAGCCGTCATCCATTAACAATCGGGAACGCCCGCGAAACGCGTTAACTATCGTCGATACGAAAGACGAACGGTACTGTGATACCGAAAAGAGGACTTGCGTGCGTTTGGCGAAATGTGCGACGCCATCTTGTGTAAAGGATTATTGTGAACAACCAAATGTGTATTAACCGAAGCCTGCGAATAAACAAATTGATTATTTGCAACATAAAGAAGGAATTGTCAGTTAATCATATCCCACATACCTGATCAAGCGGATGTCAGCCATCTTGGACAATCATTGATCCGGAGCGGAGATTATCGTCGATGACTCATCGTTGGGAAGTGGAGATCGGCCATTCGTTGAAAGAATCTGGAAAAGTGCGGTCGTTAATGAGTTAGCTTACCAAGTTACGTACTTACCTCAGGCGCGCGGTGGTCAGCCATCTTGGTCGGGCGTTGATCCTGGACACTGGGAACCACCGGTGATCCATCGGGCGACGTCAATGACGAGGCATCCGTAGCGATAACCTGAAAATTTTGATTAATTAACATAGTTGATTGACCAACATACGTATACTTACCCGTGGAGGCTGATGGTCAGACATCTCAGCCGTTCGTTGATCCTGATCGAAGGTCACTACCGATGATCACTGGGGAGACGGCACAGACGCGCCATCCGTTGCGGGAACCTGAAAATTTATTTAAATTTCGGAGTTAGCGAACCGACGTACCGATACTTACCTGAGGAGACGGTGGTCCGCCATCTTCATACTGCGTGGGGATACGGCGGCGATCGGAGTCGATGATCCAAGGGGCGACGCTGAAAGTCGTCCATCCGTGGCGGGAACCTGAAAATAAGAGGGAATTAGTTAGATTGATGACAACTTCGTAGAACATAGCTAGGAATCACATACCAATACCTTCTCGGTGAACAGAGGTCAAACCGAGTGGCGACCGTAAAAAGGACACATATCCGCGTGATTCGGGCCTGAAATTGTACCGTCCGGTTACAACATGACTTTTGCAATTTTCACAATATTTCAGAGAGTGACCTTTCAAGGTGACCTTCGTCAAGGTCAAAACTCGTAATAATTAACTTTTTTAATATTTTATTGCATATTCATGTTCAGAGGGACAAACTAAAGTCACCTATGAGAAAAAAACGTGAATTTTCTCGAAATTACGGATTTTTACTATTTTTCATAAAATTGTTAATTATCGAATATTTTCATAATATTGCGATAGATTCTTGTTCAGGGAGATGTAAGAAACCCTCCTATGCTGTTTAAATTCAATTTTATTTATTATTTAAAAAGTGCACCTGTCAAGGTCAAAATCCGTAATTAACGTAAATTTGATATTTTATTGATAGATTTAAGTTTTTGGGAGTAAAACGAATCCAACGAACCATCACTTACCCAATTCGAGCCATTATTAAAGATTTTTATCAATTTTGCAAAATAATTAACTATTGATATATATGCGTGTTTTATTGCACAAGATACATTGTATAGATACCAGAAAGACATTTCTAAAGTTAGAATTGCGTTTAGACACGTATATCAATATTCCATTACCGTAGGTCAGTTACGCGACTTTTCGAATTAAGTGTGTTAACTGTATTTAAATGATAGAGTCATTTAGCATGAACGTATGCAAATGCGTTGGATACATTTTACGAGCGCTGGAAGCGTTTTATATTATTTTACCCTAAAAGGGGAAAAGGGATTATTTCGTATTATTAACGTGATATTAACGATTAGTATACTTACCGATACTTACCAGATGAATCCTAGAGAATCCTACAGCCGATATGATGAACCTGAAAATAAAGGGAAAATTAATTGATGTATGCATGAACGAATGTACATACGGGATTAGATACTTCTGTAATGAGCAGGGACATCCGTACTTATTGTAATGTATGCAAGAATGTGTGTATATCAAGAAAAGGACAGGAATTTATATCGAGGATCATATATTTGCAGGATTCATCATTTTGTTATGAATATTTATTTATCGTGATGATGAATCATGCCGTTCATGTAGTCGCATGTTTCTTTGTAAAATTAATTAAATTCAAGTGCTTTGATGTAGCCGCAAGCTTTTAGCCGGCGACGTAACCCGATATCTTTGTTTACATCGTAGAGAGATTTCCGTTAGACATGTTCAGACAAGTCGACTGCATGAGGAAGGGAGAAGGAGAATGCGAACTGTGCAACCGAACTTGATTGGTTGGGAACTCGTGAGTGGGGATATCATCCCAGCGTGGGTATATAAGCCAGCCCGAGCAACAGCTCGAGGTCTTTCCCTGGGAAATCGTTGAAGAACGAACGTCGGTTATCCCTGTAGAATCACTCACAAGGGAACGGTCGGAAGTGTCCCTACCCGATTTGGATGCGCTTTGGATATGTTGTTGAGCATAAAAAAAACAGACTCCTATTTTTTTTGCGGCGTATCTCGACGTTTAGGGGTTGAAAAAAGCCCTAAAAAATAACGACCGATTTGGATGCGCTTTGGATATGTTGTCGAGCATCAAAAAACATTAGACACGGGTTTTTTTTGCTGCTTATCTCGACGTTTAGGGGTTGAAACAACCCCTAAAAAATAACGACCGATTTGGATGCGCTTTGGATATGTTGTCGAGCATCAAAAAACATTAGACACGGGTTTTTTTTTGCTGGTTATCTCGACGTTTAGGGGTTGAAACAACCCCTAAAAAATAACAGATTTTATAGTTTTTAGCGAATATCTTCGAAAATATAAGGCGTATGAAAAAAAGTTTGGTACAAAAGGTTTATGGCTTTTTGTGCTCTTTACAATGGCGTAATCAGATTTTTCAAATTTGTCACATTTTTTAATTTAACCCCACTCCCACCTATTATTTTTCCCAAATATAACAATTTTTCCAACGCAAATTTAAGAGCGTCAAATGCCAAATACATCCATGTGTATTTTTATTATGATACCATTATTAGATTTTTGGCAAGACGAGATGATATGTGGTATAGGCGTCGCGCTGTAGGTAGGTGTTGCGTTATTTCTGTTCAGTTGCGCCGTACGCTTAAAAATTTCCATTACTATATACTACGACATAATATGCGATGAAAGTCCAAGCAGAGGAAAAGATATCACGTCATCCGAAGTTCAAATGGCGCGTGCGCAAAACAGTGTTATAAATACGCGTCGAAGTAAATTGTTGTGAGCGCACAACGGTATAATTATTCATTAATGTGATCTTACAATTCGGCGGTATTTATAATGTCGGAGTCGACATTCCGTTGCTAGTCTAGGACTCTCGAAATAGCGTTAACCTCTCGCTGTCAGTGCCTTGCGCTGGCCTTTGCATCAGCGCTTTCGGTCATCCCGGAGTTGAAATGGAAATTTTTAAGCGTACGGCGCAACTGAACAGAAATAACGCAACTCCTACCTACAGGGCGACGCCTATACCACATATCATCTCGTCTTGCCAAAAATCTAATAATGGTATCATAATAAAAATACACATGGATGTATTTGGCATTTGACGCTCTTAAATTTGCGTTGGAAAAATTGTTATATTTGGGAAAAATAATAGGTGGGAGTGGGGTTAAATTAAAAATGTGACAAATTTGAAAAATCTGATTACGCCATTGTAAAGAGCACAAAAAGCCATAAATCTTTTGTACCAAACTTTTTTTCATACGCCTTATATTTTCGAAGATATTCGCTAAAAACTATAAAATCCGTTATTTTTTAGGGGTTGTTTCAACCCCTAAACGTCGAGATAACCAGCAAAAAAAACCCGTGTCTAATGTTTTTTGATGCTCGACAACATATCCAAAGCGCATCCAAATCGGTCGTTATTTTTTAGGGGTTGTTTCAACCCCTAAACGCCGAGATAAGCAGCAAAAAAAAACCCGTGTCTAATGTTTTTTGATGCTCGACAACATATCCAAAGCGCATCCAAATCGGTCGTTATTTTTTAGGGGTTTTTTCAACCCCTAAACGTCGAGATACGCCGCAAAAAAAATACGAGTCTGTTTTTTTTTTATGCTCAACAACATATCCAAAGCGCATCCAAATCGGGTAGGGACACTTCCGACCGTTCCCTTGTCAGACATATCTTGCGATACGCTCAGAGGAAAGATAGTTTTTTGCGAGGCGTTCATACAAAGCGAGTAGAGTAATAGATTCTGGATTGAGCCCGGTTAACCACCGATAACAGTTTGAAGCATTGTTCATCTTCATTATTGTGTACCTTGTACCAAAGTCAAATATATATATTATTTTGTTATTGTTAAATCAATACGAAATTCAATATCATTTAACAATTCCTATCCAACAATTCCAAAATCTGAAACGCGAACCGAGTGCGAGTACGTACTGTGTCTCTCGACACCGAGTCTACAAACGTGACGAGCCTCGCAGCCTGAAGATCATACAATTGAGAGGAAGGAAGGAAGCCTCTCGTCAATGCGATTGAGAGCCATACACGTTCTGTGTGATCGTTCAAAACACAGTGGCGACCATAATTATTCAACTTCAAGTAAGTCCTACATATCCAAGATCAATTGTTCGGTCACAACCTAACCTAATCGTGCAGTTGTTTCACGTCGTTGTTGCGCTTTATATTTGCAAAAATGATTCGAAAAGTGAGTGAAAGTGAACCTAACTATCGTTCAAGCCACCCACGTCGTCGGCGATTAAAGTGGCAATCAATTTACGAACATACAAAACGCTGAAGAAGAAGAGGTACCGAGCGACGCCGGAGCAAGTGCCTCAGCAAAAAAATTAAAAGCGTCGGTGTCCGACATCGTTGTGAATTTGAGTTTTTGCTACCGGATTATTGAATTTGTGAGCGTGTTTTCTGCTATTTCTGACATAGCTGTTTGTAGAAAGTGCAAGCAAAAATTATCATTTGGGCAGTCAGGTGAGAGAGGACTTGGATTTAAAATATCCGTAAAATGCATGTGCGGCACTACGCTCATAGTTTCAGGACCGTTTATTCACAACAGTTTTGAGATAAATCGAAGAGTGGTTTTCGCTATGAGATTATTGGGAGTAGTTCGAGAAGGAATAAATATTTTGTGCGGCATAATGGATTTGGGACAAGGATTGAGCAAAAAATCATACGAAGGCATAGTGCAGCATATACTAGGTGCGCAACTAAGTTTCCGGGTTTTTTTTTATCAATAAAAAATGGAAAATTTCAAGAGAAATACAAAAAATGGTTTATTCAAAGTATCGTCCCTCGCTAGCTATACATTTTCGCCATCTCTCTGGCAATACATGAATACCGCGACAATAAAACGACGCGTCTTTGGACCGAAACCATTCATCCAACCAATTTTGCACTTCTTCGAAATTGGTCAAGTGTAGCCCAGCCAAGCCATGCGCCATCGACCGGAACAAGTGATAATCGGAAGGCGCCAGGTCTGGCGAATACGGCGGGTGCGGTAGCAGATCCCATTTCAGCGTTTTGATGGTGCCCTGGACGATGGAACTGCGATGGCACGGAGCGTTGTCGTGCTGCAATATCACTCGTTCGTGTCTCGTGTCCCATTCTGGCCGTTTTTCGAGCAATGTATGGTTTAAATTGATCAGTTGTTGTCGGTAGCGATGCCCATTGACAGTTTCGCCCGGTTTCAGCAGCTCATAGTACACGATTCCTTTCTGGTCCCACCAAAGCGCTCCTTGTCCTCAGTGTCAAAATCGCCACTTCTGAAGCGTTTAAACCAATCTTCACAGGTAGTTTTCGATGGTGCATGTTCGCCGTAGGCCTCCTCAAGCAAACGACGTGCTTCAGCTGCATTTTTTTTCAAGTTAAAGCAGAAAAGCAAAGTTTCCCGCAAATGCTGTTTATTTGGCACAAAACTCGACATCTCCGTTGTTAGAAAAAATATTTTTGCGTTGCGATATGTGTTTATATAACGACTGGTTATTGTTAACAGATGTCCAAGCTATAACTTCAGACAACTTCAGACATGTAAGTCGAGTACATGTGTTATTGGTGCCATCTATGTGTGAAACCCGGAAACTTAGTTGCGCACCTAGTATACGAGTCTACCAAGAAAGTTTTTGATTTTTGTAGCAAAAGCGCAGTGCAAGATGAAATAAAATTAAACGAAGAAAACGAGAGACCTATTCTTAATTTAACCGTTAGCGGTGACGGTTCTTGGAAAAAGCGCGGGTTCTCGTCTCTCTATGGTGTAACTACACTGATAGTTTATCACACAGGGAAAGTAATAGATCTCGTTGTCAAAAGTAGTTATTGTCAAGCATGCACGTATTATAAACAAAGAGACTCCAACGATCCGGAATACGCAGAGCACCAAGAAAATTGCCCAATAAATCATCATGGCTCTTCGGGCAAGATGGAAGTCGATGCTATGCTTCAGATATTCCAGAGGTCCGAGGAACGTTGGAGTGCGGTACAGTAATTACGTCGGCGACGGCGACGCCAAGACTTTCAAGGCTATTGCAGATGTAATGCCTTACGGTGAAGATTTTCAGGTAACAAAGAGCGAATGTGTTGGGCATGTGGAGAAACGCATGGCCACCCGACTGCGAAATTAAAAAAAAAACTGCTAAACTTGGAGGCAAGGGGAAACTTACGGATGCTCTTATAAAAAAATTAACAAAATATTATGGCCTGCCCATTCGAAGGAATGTCGATTCAGTAGATGAAATGAAAAAAGCAATTATGGCCACGTACTACCATTTAATCTCAACCGACATGGTGTCGCAGCATCACTACTGTCCCCCGGGCGCCGACTCATGGTGTGCGTATCGCGTCGCCGAAGCCCAGAATGCAGCACAGGCTTATACTCATCCTCCTCCGTTACATCCTGATGTGAAGAAGCACATATTGCCGATATACGAGGACTTGTCTCGCGATGATTTGCTTCAAAGATGCTTGGGTGGCCACACCCAGAACGCAAATGAATCCTTCAATGCTACTGTATGGCGCTTGGCCCCCAAGCATCTAAACTGCGGCTCGAAAATTATAGAAATTGCTGCTTATTTGACCGGAGGCATGTTCAACGATGGCTATACATTTATTTTAGAAATTATGAATGACATGCAACTGCAAATCGGTCTGCATTGCAAACAATTCGCTGACGGGTACGACAAATACCGCGTGGACAGGCAGGACCGCCGCACCCAAAGCACATCAAAAGAGGCCAAGACAGCTCGAAAACAGGAACTAGCGGCTAAAATGGATGAGTTTACAGAGGAGGAAGGCTTATTATACGGTCCTGACATCGCAGACTAAGCTTACATTAGCCGTAAGTCCCCTTAAACACTACTTTTCTCTACCGAAAACTTTAAACGCGTTTTTCTCAAAACGTAAAATTTCGCGCGCCGTGCACTGTAGCACCTACAATTTTTAACCGATCGTAACGAGCTTTGGCACATATATTCTTTAACTTATTGACCTTTGCATGAACCTAAAGGTTCATTAAAAAATTAATAATAAATATTGTTTTTGCCATTTGTTTATAAAAGAAAAAGGTAACTTTTTTTTCAAAATGGTCCTGAATTTTTAACTTTTGATTTTTTTTTAAATTTAGGTTTATGCAAAGCATATGAACGCATTTTAACAAAAAAACTTTGGTTTTTTTATTTCAGTTAATTAGAGCGACCTGAGCGTTGCACGGCGCAAATCCGAGGAGCCGACTTCAAGCAGCTGCTGCGCCGCCATTTTAAAATTTTTCGACATAAAAAAAATTTTATAATATACCTTAAATCATAAATATTATGATGTACTTTGTTCCGATTTAATAAATCTTTCGATCTGTTTAAAAAAAATTCGGGAAAAACGGCCGTTTACTTGACCCTCCCCCCTTAATTTAAATCCTCCTATCCTATATAAAAAAATCCATTTGGACCGAGAAGTGAGCGTTCCGAGTCAAATGTCTCGCACGTAGTGTTGCCGCTTTTCCGCGTGCGTGATTGGCTGGCGCGGTCGAGATTGATGACGGCGATCGAGATCGCGGCGAGTTTGGCGAGTTTCGTGCGTGTGCGTCGTGTGTGTCGTGATGTGACAGCTCGCGTCGTGTCGCGAGGTTAATATTAATGTGACAGTTAATATGAATGTGATCTCTCATCATTAAATACTATAAGTTTAATTCCGAATTTCGGTCGCGTCACGCAAGGTTCAAAGTGACGACGGCGATCGAGATCGCGGCGAGTTTGGCGAGTTTCGCGCGTGTATCGCGTGATGTGACGTGTGTTCGCGTGGTGTTTTGCGAGGTTAGTAGGAATTTTTATTATATATAATCCACTATTATATATAATATATGTGGATAATATTGGTAAATAAATATATAAAAACTAGCTGGTTACCCGGGCTTCGCCCCGGAGGACATATGTAATAAGACACGCAAATAGTCTCTCTCTCTCTCCCTCTCTCTCCCCCTCTCTCCCCCTCTCTCCCCCTCTCTCCCCCTCTCCCCCTCTCTCCCCCTCTCTCCCCCTTCTCCCCCTTTCTCCCCCTCTCTCCCCCTCTCTCCCCCTCTCTCCCCCTCTCTCCCCTCTCATCCCCTTCTCACCCCTCTCCCCCTCTCTCCCCCTCTCTCCCCCTCTCTCCCCCTCTCCCCCTCTCCTCTCCCTCTCTCTCTCAATCCCTTTCTATCCCTCTCTTTCCCTCTCTCTCTCTCCCTTTCTCTCCCCCCCCTCTCTCTCTCTCTCTCTCTCTCTCCCTCTCTCTCTCTCTCTCTCTCTCTCTCTCTCTCTCTCTCTCTCTCTCTCTCTCTCTCTCTCTCTCTCTCTCTCCCTCTCTCTCTCTCCCTCTCTCTCTCTCCCTCTACCCCTACTTCATGTATAATTCTTTGAAATTCAATCAATTATTTCCCAAAAAATTAGAAAAATTAGAAAAACCGGTTTCCAAAAAGATCAGTAACAAAAACTATACACATCATGGCGCTCCCCGGAAAATTCTACCCCTACTTCATATACAATTCTTTAAGATTCGGTCAATTAATTCCCGAAAAATTAAAAAAATTTCGGTACCGGCTTCCAAAAAGATCGGTAACGAAAAATTATACACTTTATAGCACTCCCCGAAAAATTCTACCCCTGTTTAATCTATAATTCTTTGAAATTCGGTCAATTATTTCCCAAAAAATTAGAAAAATTAGAAAAACCGGTTTCCAAAAAGATCAGTAACAAAAACTATACACATCATGGCGCTCCCCGGAAAATTCTACCTCTACTTCATATACAATTCTTTAAGATTCAGTCAATTAATTCCCGAAAAATTGAAAAAATTTTGGTACCGGCTTCCAAAAAGATCGGTAACGAAAAATTATACACTTTATAGCACTCCCCGAAAAATTCTACCCCTGTTTAATCTATAATTCTTTGAGATTCGGTCAATTATTTCCCGAAAAATTAGAAAAATTAGAAAAACCGGTTTCCAGAAAATCGATAATAAAAAACTATACACATAGTGGCACTCCCGGAAAATTCTACCCCTATTTCATATACTTATGGTAAAATTCGGTTCAGGGGTTTGAGATTCGGTCAATTATTTCTCGAAAAATTAGAAAAATTAAAAAAACCGGTTTCCAGA
>NW_027250416.1:0-20560 GCF_030848795.1 Temnothorax nylanderi | reverse complement strand
ACCTCTATTAAGCTGGACCCCCCACCAGCGCAAATCAAGTTCGCACTAGGTCAAAAATTTAGTGCTATTTAGGTGCTAATTAAGTGCCCTAGTCCGAATTTTGGTGCTCGAACGGTTTAGCAGGAAATCACGTAAAAATGGGGGGGTCCAGCTTGCCATTAAGCTGGACCCCCCCATATCAGATAATAAAAAACAAGTACACTATAATTTAGTGCTAATTAAGTGCTATATTAGTGCCCTAAAATAACGATAAAATATGACAGATTATAACATTTATTTAAATATACAACTATATATTGAACACAGTACCGTCGCGGTCGACACAAACACTTAAAAAACTTGCTGCATGAATATATTCGTTACTAAAATGATCGAAAACATATATTATCAAAATATTCCCAAATCTGAGTTTATTGCTAACAGTAAAACAATTACGATAATTAACTTAGACCAGCCATTGGCGCTGAGTACTAAGTTCCGTCACCTGATCGTCTACGAATTAGTTGCTCGCATGATTATAGTATTAAAATAATTTTCATACATTGTACTTTAAAAGAATATCACGATTCGAAGCGCGCCGCGCTCCATGGATAAATTAATTAATTTCAACGCTATGCAGCTAGCACTAAATTCGAATCGTGATATTTTCTTAAAGTACAATCCCTCAGGATTATTTTAGGACCATAATAACGCGAGCACCTAATTCTTTGACGATGCAGTAACGAATTATAGAGCGCTGCGCGCGCATTTCATGAGTTAATTAATTAATTTAAACGCTATGCAGCTAGCACTAAATTCGAATCGTGATATTTTCTTAAAGTTCAATGCCTCAGGATTACTTTGGGACCATAATAACGCAAGCACCTAATTCTTTGACGATGCAGTAACGAATTATAGAGCGCGGCGCGCGCGCTTCATGAGTTAATTAATTAATTTCAACGCTTTGCAGCTAGCACTAAATCGAATCGTGATATTTTCTTAAAGTACAATCCCTCAGAATTATTTTAGGACCATAATAACGCGAGCACTTAATTCTTTGACGATGCAGTAACGAATTATAGAGCGCTGCGCGCGAAATTCATGAGTTAATTAATTAATTTCAACCTTTTGCAGCTAGCACTAAATTCGAATCGTGATATTTTCTTAAAGTACAATGCCTCAGGATTATTTTAGGACCATAATAACGCAAGCACCTAATTCTTTGACGATGCAGTAACGAATTATAGAGCGCGGCGCGCGCGCTTCATGAGTTAATTAATTAATTTCAACGCTATGCAGCTAGCACTAAATTCGAATCGTGATATTTTCTTAAAGTACAATGCCTCAGGATTACTTTGGGACCATAATAACGCAAGCACCTAATTCTTTGACGATGCAGTAACGAATTATAGAACGCGGCGCGCGCGCATCATGAGTTAATTAATTAATTTAAACGCTATGCAGCTAGCACTAAATTCGAATCGTGATATTTTCTTAAAGTACAATGCCTCAGGATTATTTTAGGACCATAATAACGCAAGCACCTAATTCTTTGACGATGCAGTAACGAATTATATAGCGCGGCGCGCGCGTTTTATGAGTTAATTAATTAATTTAAACGCTATGCAGCTAGCACTAAATTCGAATCGTGATATTTTCTTAAAGTACAATCCCTCAGGATTATTTTGGGACCAAAAACACGCGAGCACCTAATTCTTTGACGATGCATAGGGTTGAAATTAATTAATTAACTCTTGGAATGCGCGCGCAGCGCTCTATAATTCGTTTCTGCATCGTCAAAGAATTAGGTGCTTGCGTTATTACGGTCCCAAAATAATCCTGAGGCATTGTACTTTAAGAAAATATCACGATTCGAATTTAGTGCTAGCTGCATAGCGTTGAAATTAATTAATTAACTCATGAAGCGCGCGCGCCGCTCTCTATAATTCGTTACTGCATCGTCAAAGAATTAGGTGCTCGCGTGTTTTTGGTCCCAAAATAATCCTGAGGGATTGTACTTTAAGAAAATATCACGATTCGAATTTAGTGCTAGCTGTATAGTGTTGAAATTAATTAGTTATACGCTGAAGCGCGCGCGCCGCGCTCTATAAGTTCGTTACATGAATCGTCAAAGAATTAGGTGCTCGCGTTATTATGGTCCTAAAATAATCCTGAGGGATTGTACTTTAAGAAAATATCACGATTCGAATTTAGTGCTAGCTGTATAGTGTTGAAATTAATTAGTTTATCCGCGAAGCGCGCGCGCCGCGCTCTTAAAGTGCGTTACAGAATCGTCAAAGAATTAGGTGCTCGCGTTATTATGGTCCTAAAATAATCCTGAGGGATTGTACTTTAAGAAAATATCACGATTCGAATTTAGTGCTAGCTGCAAAGGTTGAAATTAATTAATTAACTCATGAAGCGCGCGCGCCGCGCTCTATAATTCGTTACTGCATCGTCAAAGAATTAGGTGCTTGCGTTATTATGGTCCTAAAATAATCCTGAGGCATTGTACTTTAAGAAAATATCACGATTCGAATTTAGTGCTAGCTGCAAAGCGTTGAAATTAATTAATTAACTCCATGAAGCGCGCGCGCCGCGCTCTATAATTCGTTACTGCATCGTCAAAGAATTAGGTGCTTCGCGTTATTATGGTCCTAAAATAATCCTGAGGGATTGTACTTTAAGAAAATATCACGATTCGAATTTAGTGCTAGCTGCAATAGTGTTGAAATTAATTAATTACTCATCGAAGCGCGCGCGCCGCGCTCTATAAGTTCGTTACTGCATCGTCAAAGAATTAGGTGCTCGCGTTATTATGGTCCTAAAATAATCCTGAGGGATTGTACTTTAAGAAAATATCACGATTCGAATTTAGTGCTAGCTGTATAGTGTTGAAATTAATTAGTTTATCCGCGAAGCGCGCGCGCCGCGCTCTAAAGTTCGTTACAGAATCGTCAAAGAATTAGGTGCTCGCGTTATTATGGTCCTAAAATAATCCTGAGGGATTGTACTTTAAGAAAATATCACGATTCGAATTTAGTGCTAGCTGCAAAGGGTTGAAATTAATTAATTAACTCATGAAGCGCGCGCGCCGCGCTCTATAATTCGTTACTGCATCGTCAAAGAATTAGGTGCTCGCGTTATTATGGTCCTAAAATAATCCTGAGGGATTGTACTTTAAGAAAATATCACGATTCGAATTTAGTGCTAGCTGCAAAGCGTTGAAATTAATTAATTAACTCATGAATTTCGCGCGCAGCGCTCTATAATTCGTTACTGCATCGTCAAAAAATTAGGTGCTTGCGTTATTATGGTCCCTAAAAGTAATCCTGAGGCATTGTACTTTAAGAAAATATCACGATTCGAATTTAGTGCTAGCTGTATAGTGTTGAAATTAATTAGTTATCCGCGAAGCGCGCGCGCCGCGCTCTAAAGTTCGTTACTGAATCGTCAAAGAATTAGGTGCTTGCGTTATTATGGTCCTAAAATAATCCTGAGGCATTGTACTTTAAGAAAATATCACGATTCGAATTTAGTGCTAGCTGCAAAGGGTTGAAATTAATTAATTAACTCATGAATTTCGCGCGCAGCGCTCTATAATTCGTTACTGCATCGTCAAAGAATTAGGTGCTCGCGTTATTATGGTCCTAAAATAATCCTGAGGGATTGTACTTTAAGAAAATATCACGATTCGAATTTAGTGCTTAGCTGCAAAGCGTTGAAATTAATTAATTAACTCATGAAGCGCGCGCGCCGCGCTCTATAATTCGTTACTGCATCGTCAAAGAATTAGGTGCTCGCGTTATTATGGTCCTAAAATAATCCTGAGGGATTGTACTTTAAGAAAATATCACGATTCGAATTTAGTGCTAGCTGCAAAGGGTTGAAATTAATTAATTAACTCATGAATTTCGCGCGCAGCGCTCTATAATTCGTTACTGCATCGTCAAAGAATTAGGTGCTCGCGTTATTATGGTCCTAAAATAATCCTGAGGCATTGTACTTTAAGAAAATATCACGATTCGAATTTAGTGCTAGCTGCAAAGGGTTGAAATTAATTAATTAACTCATGAAGCGCGCGCGCCGCGCTCTATAATTCGTTACTGCATCGTCAAAGAATTAGGTGCTTGCGTTATTATGGTCCTAAAATAATCCTGAGGCATTGTACTTTAAGAAAATATCACGATTCGAATTTAGTGCTAGCTGCAAAAGGTTGAAATTAATTAATTAACCCATGGAATGCGCGCGCAGCGCTCTATAATTCGTTACTGCATCGTCAAAGAATTAGGTGCTTGCGTTATTATGGTCCCAAAGTAATCCTGAGGCATTGTACTTTAAGAAAATATCACGATTCGAATTTAGTGCTAGCTGTATAGTGTTGAAATTAATTAGTTTATCCGCGAAGCGCGCGCGCCGCGCTCTAAAGTTTGTTACTGAACCGTCAAAGAATTAGGTGCTTGCGTTATATGGTCCCAAAGTAATCCTGAGGCATTGTACTTTAAGAAAATATCACGATTCGAATTTAGTGCTAGCTGCAAAGGGTTGAAATTAATTAATTAACTCATGAATTCGCGCGCGCCGCGCTCTATAATTCGTTACTGCATCGTCAAAGAATTAGGTGCTCGCGTTATTATGGTCCTAAAATAATCCTGAGGGATTGTACTTTAAGAAAATATCACGATTCGAATTTAGTGCTAGCTGCAAAGCGTTGAAATTAATTAATTAACTCATGAAGCGCGCGCGCCGCGCTCTATAATTCGTTACTGCATCGTCAAAGAATTAGGTGCTCGCGTTATTATGGTCCTAAAATAATCCTGAGGGATTGTACTTTAAGAAAATATCACGATTCGAATTTAGTGCTAGCTGTATAGTGTTGAAATTAATTAGTTTATCCGCGAAGCGCGCGCGCCGCGCTCTAAAGTTCGTTACAGAATCGTCAAAGAATTAGGTGCTTCGCGTTATTATGGTCCTAAAATAATCCTGAGGGATTGTACTTTAAGAAAATATCACGATTCGAATTTAGTGCTAGCTGCAAAGGGTTGAAATTAATTAATTAACTCATGAAGCGCGCGCGCCGCGCTCTATAATTCGTTACTGCATCGTCAAAGAATTAGGTGCTTGCGTTATTATGGTCCTAAAATAATCCTGAGGCATTGTACTTTAAGAAATATCACGATTCGAATTTAGTGCTAGCTGCAAAAGGTTGAAATTATTAATTAACCCATGGAATGCGCGCGCAGCGCTCTATAATTCGTTACTGCATCGTCAAAGAATTAGGTGCTTGCGTTATTATGGTCCCAAAGTAATCCTGAGGCATTGTACTTTAAGAAAATATCACGATTCGAATTTAGTGCTAGCTGTATAGTGTTGAAATTAATTAGTTTATCCGCGAAGCGCGCGCGCCGCGCTCTAAAGTTTGTTACTGAACCGTCAAAGAATTAGGTGCTTGCGTTAATATGGTCCCAAAGTAATCCTGAGGCATTGTACTTTAAGAAAATATCACGATTCGAATTTAGTGCTAGCTGCAAAGGGTTGAAATTAATTAATTAACTCATGAATTTCGCGCGCAGCGCTCTATAATTCGTTACTGCATCGTCAAAGAATTAGGTGCTCGCGTTATTATGGTTCTAAAATAATCCTGAGGGATTGTACTTTAAGAAAATATCACGATTCGAATTTAGTGTTAGCTGCAAAGCGTTGAAATTAATTAATTAACTCATGAAGCGCGCGCGCCGCGCTCTATAATTCGTTACTGCATCGTCAAAGAATTAGGTGCTCGCGTTATTATGGTCCTAAAATAATCCTGAGGGATTGTACTTTAAGAAAATATCACGATTCGAATTTGGTGCTAGCTGCAAAGGGTTGAAATTAATTAATTAACTCATGAATTCGCGCGCAGCGCTCTATAATTCGTTACTGCATCGTCAAAGAATTAGGTGCTCGCGTTATTATGGTCCTAAAATAATCCTGAGTGATTGTACTTTAAGAAAATATCACGATTCGAATTTAGTGCTAGCTGCAAAGGGTTGAAATTAATTAATTAACTCATGAAGCGCGCGCGCCGCGCTCTATAATTCGTTACTGCATCGTCAAAGAATTAGGTGCTTGCGTTATTATGGTCCTAAAATAATCCTGAGGCATTGTACTTTAAGAAAATATCACGATTCGAATTTAGTGCTAGCTGCAAAAGGTTGAAATTAATTAATTAACCCATGGAATGCGCGCGCAGCGCTCTATAATTCGTTACTGCATCGTCAAAGAATTAGGTGCTTGCGTTATTATGGTCCCAAAGTAATCCTGAGGCATTGTACTTTAAGAAAATATCACGATTCGAATTTAGTGCTAGCTGTATAGTGTTGAAATTAATTAGTTTATCCGCGAAGCGCGCGCGCCGCGCTCTAAAGTTTGTTACTGAACCGTCAAAGAATTAGGTGCTTGCGTTAATATGGTCCCAAAGTAATCCTGAGGCATTGTACTTTAAGAAAATATCACGATTCGAATTTAGTGCTAGCTGCAAAGGGTTGAAATTAATTAATTAACTCATGAATTTCGCGCGCAGCGCTCTATAATTCGTTACTGCATCGTCAAAGAATTAGGTGCTCGCGTTATTATGGTTCTAAAATAATCCTGAGGGATTGTACTTTAAGAAAATATCACGATTCGAATTTAGTGCTAGCTGCAAAGCGTTGAAATTAATTAATTAACTCATGAAGCGCGCGCGCCGCGCTCTATAATTCGTTACTGCATCGTCAAAGAATTAGGTGCTCGCGTTATTATGGTCCTAAAATAATCCTGAGGGATTGTACTTTAAGAAAATATCACGATTCGAATTTAGTGCTAGCTGTATAGTGTTGAAATTAATTAGTTTATCCGCGAAGCGCGCGCGCCGCGCTCTAAAGTTCGTTACAGAATCGTCAAAGAATTAGGTGCTCGCGTTATTATGGTCCTAAAATAATCCTGAGGGATTGTACTTTAAGAAAATATCACGATTCGAATTTAGTGCTAGCTGCAAAGCGTTGAAATTAATTAATTAACTCATGAAGCGCGCGCGCCGCGCTCTATAATTCGTTACTGCATCGTCAAAGAATTAGGTGCTCGCGTTATTATGGTTCCTAAAATAATCCTGAGGGATTGTACTTTAAGAAAATATCACGATTCGAATTTAGTGCTAGCTGCAAAGCGTTGAAATTAATTAATTAACTCATGAAGCGCGCGCGCCGCGCTCTATAATTCGTTACTGCATCGTCAAAGAATTAGGTGCTCGCGTTATTATGGTCCTAAAATAATCCTGAGGGATTGTACTTTAAGAAAATATCACGATTCGAATTTAGTGCTAGCTGCATAGCGTTGAAATTAATTAATTTATCCATGGAGCGCGGCGCGCTTCGAATCGTGATATTCTTTTAAAGTACAATTTATGAAAATTATTTTAATACTATAATCATGCGAGCAACTAATTCGTAGACGATCAGGTGACGGAACTTAGTACTCAGCGCCAATGGCTGGTCTAAGTTAATTATCGTAATTGTTTTACTGTTAGCAATAAACTCAGATTTGGGAATATTTTGATAATATATGTTTTCGATCATTTTAGTAACGAATATATTCATGCAGCAAGTTTTTTAAGTGTTTGTGTCGACCGCGACGGTACTGTGTTCAATATTTAGTTGTATATTTAAATAAATGTTATAATCTGTCAATATTTTATCGTTATTTTAGGGCACTTAATTAGCACTTAATTAGCACTAAATTATAGTGTACTTGTTTTTTATTTTCTGATATGGGGGGGTCCAGCTTAATGGCAAGCTGGACCCCCCCATTTTTTACGTGATTTCCTGCTAAACCGTTCGAGCACCAAAATTCGGACTAGGGCACTTAATTAGCACCTAAATAGCACTAAATTTTTGACCTAGTGCGAACTTGATTTGCGCTGGTGGGGGGTCCAGCTTAATAGAGGTGCGATCGCGACCTAAACTTGAGCTACGGGACGTGTAATTTCGGCCTTCTACTTGAAACAGGTTTTACGTTCGTCCCTGCAGGATTACCGTACAGCTCCCAGGGTTGTACGCACGGCCGAGCGTATTTTCTCCTGCCCGCAAAGTGTAAAACGAGACTAACTTTCCGCCGGTCGGTCGGTCGGTCGGCAAAGTTGCAAGGATACATATATCCGTCATTTATTAGTGGACATTAATAATTTCCATACTCGCGAGACTCGCCAACGTAATTATGATGATAGCGCGTGAGTGGTTTACAAAGTTCCTTGTCCGTACACTGGAATTCTATGCATTTTCCTTTTACTTCCTATTTCTCATATGTTCTCTCTCGTATAGTATTCGTAATTAAAACAGCCGTGAAACAAAAATGAAACGTTAAACAACAAATGTTCAGAGAGTTGAACGTTGGAATAATACTTAAATACTTGGTGATTAAAAGTTTCTCGAATTTAGCGTTTTCTAAACTTACAATTAGGTTAATTTTTGCGAGTTTTCGATTATATATATAATTGTCGTGACTGCTATGGAATTTGCACAAAATGAATTAATTATCTTATAATACTTAGATTTCTATCTCGATTCGAATTCACACGCTATGTTTCTCGGCAGATTTTATTTGATCCTTATGAAGAATCAGTGCGTCCGAAATCGCAGCAACTTTAATCACCGACGGTATCTTTACGATAAACTCGGTCTCTGCGAGATACTGGAAGACGAGACTAATGACAGTCGCCGTGTAATAGAGGGTATCGTAAGTTTGGCGAAGTTTGACTTCGGGAAGAAGTTCCGGAAGCAGCGAGAGGATAGTTTAAGCTAACTTGGAGCGCGATGAATCAAGAATGCGTCACGTACATTCATCGAGGTTCCATCTTACTTTCCTCCTTGGGGATTTATTTCTCTCCCGGATTCCGTCGTTAATCCTGTACGTCCAGTCTCACGGTTTTTTTCTTAACGCAGTTGAAAAATGCGAGACGCTTTGTTTGAAATCCTAGATCTCCATTTTACCGATAGAAATTTATTTGTAAAACGAAAAGAACGTATAGGTATTAAGGATTATATTCACGTGAATCATTCTTTGATATCAATAACTTACAAGAGATTCTTATAATGTTGTACGTTCGAAAAATGCATATATTTCCTTTACTATACTACACTTTACTACAATCGAGAAATATGCAATGCTTACTTTATATTTATTGAATGTTTGATTTATATCCTTTTCGTTAAGTATTCTCGAGTTAATATTTTAATATCGATTAATACATACCATTACACGAAATAAATCAAGATTTGCTATGCGAAATAAATTTCTCTATTGTCTACGCTAGCAGAGAGATAATTTTTCATCAAAGCAGCAATATGCAAATTGTTCTAATAGCACGACAAGATTTACAGTGCACGTGATTCGCAATATGAGGTTTGCAATCGTGATTTATACGAGTGTCCTTGCAATGTTTATAAAATTATGGTAAATGATTAGCCTCTCGCCGCGCGAGAGCCAACAATAACAAGTGGGGAATATGAATCGGCGGATACCGATCGCGCTCAAAGCCGTGGCACCGCGCTGCTATCTCGGCCGCATCGCAAAAATCGATCTCCCGACTAGCGAATTTCTCCTTCAGCGAGCGTACACCGGAGATCGCACCGATCGATAACGGCGACGGACAATTAGCTGTTTCTCGATATCGAGCGGGGGCGTAAGAGTGGATCTACGAAGGGCGATCAAGGGGAACGGCGACAAGGGGGAGAGGCGCAAGGGAGAAGAAAGAGGACGGAGACGGAGGAAAGCGGGCAATGACGTGTTCGGTAATTAGCGTATTATGCATTCGGCCGCGTTTGATTTATCGGGAGCCTCGAAGGGGAACAGGATGTGCCCCCGGGGCGCACCCAGGTCCATCTCACGCAAGTGCCCTGCCCGCCTATCCTTTTCCCTCTCCCTTTCCTCATCTGGGTTTCTTCTCCCTCTGGCACGCATTCCTCTTCGCTCCTGTCCTTCCATCTTTTGATCTCACAAGTGAGAGGAAAGGGTCTAGCAGTTTCCTTTCCTCTCTTCTCGCTTTCTAGTTTTTCTCTCTTATTCTAAGTGTATTTCCTGCAGCTTCTTTTTTAATATTTTTTTTCATTTATTTAGTTTTCAATAGAGTTTGCAAGATCAACATCGTTTCTCTACGATTATCTTTATAAACTCTAATTTTAGAATTATCTGCTCATCACAATTTTGAGAGATATTTAAATAACATCGTAGAAAGTGGTTCTATGTAAATATTTAAAATATCCAGAAAGAGGGAGAGGGGAGAGAGAGAATCACGAATTACGAATTATGAATTACGAAGTTTTTACACATAATTTTCTTCTGAAATAATATCAATTCGAATCGTAAATTGAATTGGAATTTCACATCTGTGTGCTAATGAATTAATTTCTTCTCTCTCATTTCTATTTCTCTTTCGTTTGTTGCGGATTTTCAACGTAAATCCGTTAGCGTTGGAACTTCTTGCTCTGTATCTATTGTCACATTCTTTCTTTTTGCTGTTATTTCATCTTTCACTCAATTCTTTTCCCGTCTGTTGTGTATATATCATATATATATTTTTCGGTCTTTATGTTCTCTCTCTCTCTCTCTCTCTCTCTCTCTCTCTCTCTCTCTCTCTCTCTCTCTGTGCTCCTCTCTTTTCTTTATTCTTTTTTCCATCCTCCGCAACACGACCGCCCATCCTTCTCACTAACGCACGGAATCTCTCTCTGCCCCGCCTGTTCATCGCAATACTCCTTTCCTCCTCTATTTAGTCGGGGGGCTCTCTCCCTACCCTTTTTTCCTTCTCTTCGTTCTTACCCATACCTCCCCGCTATTATCCGCTTTCATTGGCCTTCGGTGCCCCGCCGCGGCAATAGCGGAGAGCGGCTCCCTTACCTTCACGTCTGGGGATAAGTACGGGTTTGTACAGGGTATCCTGAGTTTCAACGACGCGCCGAGTTTTCGATACCGATCCGCCATTGTGCGATCCTTTACGATCGCGATTTATTCGGTGCCAATCTATCTGAGTGCGCGGCATTTCATAAATAGATAAAGTGATTGGTTTTGACGCAATTTCCATTCGTCCATCTTACAATTGCGGATATTAATTTGTATTTCCGTTGTTAAAATATGTCTACGTGAACTTTGATAATGTTCAATTTGGCATTGCGCTTTCTTCAACCAGTTTCAAATGCTCAATACTTCATACATACACTGAGAGAAATTAGTGACAACAAACATTTTGATTTGCTGCGGGTAGCAACCTTTTGTTGCAATAGCAAAAAGTTCGTTACCCGCAGCAAATCAAAATGTTTGTTGTCACTATAATGACAAATATTTGCTAATACAGCAAATCCTTTTTCTCAGTGTATAGTTGAATTTTACGGAGTGCGTATTCTGTTGAAAGATTCACTTATTCAGGAAAAGATTTATTAATTCTGATTTAACATAGATTACATAGACATAGATTTAAAATTTATTTTTAATTTAGATTAAAAAGTAATTAATTTTTTCGAGATTGCTTGATTTAGCTTTTACTTTCCACAGATCAATACTAGACATCTCTCTCATCCGTTCTACTTAAATCTTTTATCGAATCTAGTTTTCGCAAACCTAAAGATATAGACTTCAAGACAAACGGCTCCCACAAATCCCAGATTTATTAGATCCAAGCCATTCTGCAAGCCATACATTTTCCAGAATCTACATTTCATACATTCGCGCTCGGTATATGATTCTAGATTTTTTTCATCGATTGTACGTTTCTTTTCCGAAATTCCATTTACTTCATCAATTTCCAGTTTAAAAACAAAATTTAATTTACGATTCCTCCTCAGTGCATAATGGTATATCGCACATTTGCTCGGCCACTTAGTAGGTACAATCGCAGTTCAGAGATAAAATAGGTCACTCTCAATATAGCGTCAAATACACCTAACTTGCGTCAAATATTCCACAGGCAGTTTATTTAGGCACCGAACGTGGCCAATCGTACACAGCAAACCGGTCATCGTCTCTGCATCGCCCGCGCGTGATGGCGATTTAGCCGTTTAGAAAATATTTTCCTGACGAGTCGATGAAACCTTTTTCGAGCGAGGAAAAACACTTTGCTGGCTGTGAGCCAAACGGTATGTGGTCGGATGCACCGCGCGCGAACTCAAAGAGGACGGGCGGGCTCGAGTTCGCGAAGAATCGCGGGGAGTTTCGAGAACTCGAAAGTTGGAGAAAACGAGGCGCGAAAGCCGATGCCGACCGGCTCGTCTCGCGTACAATCACAATCGCAATCGTCCATTTCGAGACGAACGCTTTTCGGAAGAGCGAATCGAGAAACGCTACTGCCGCTTGGCAGAAAACTTTCTTGAGCGAGGGTGATGGTAAACAAACTCTCGGACGCTTTTCGTCCTCAAAACAAACTAGCTGGTTCTCGGCGGAATACGTAACGCAAGTCACAGCGGAATTTTTCACCGAAATTTTCTCGTTGAAAAACTCAAGATATACATACCTATATTTTTAATTATTGTAAAACAAGAGTGAATATATATTTCTTAGAACTAATTTCTTAGAACTAATGATACGAGCGGGAAGGGAAGGTGATTCTACGTAAAAAAATAAGTTGAAAATATAGAACAAAACTTTCCGACATTTTATCGCGATTGGACAATTTACTAGTATTAGAAGAGGATAGCCTATGCGGAAAAAGTGCGCTAGGTAATAACCGTGCAAGATGGCGATATCTCGGTACGAATAATCCTGCGTCCCCTCACGCATCTTTTTTTTTACGGAACAAAGATCTGAGACTCATAGGACGTCCCTCGCGGAACAAGGGTATATCGCGATGAATAACGCGATAAAAATAGAGGACGTCGGGATATTTTACCCCTTTCCTGGTGTCGCGGTAGGATGACTTTTATGCAAACGATCGCCGACGTACCACGTCAGCGTTCTCGGATATGCCTACGCGCTGCACTTTTCCGTACCGGACAGGCCGTTGCGGAATTTCAACCCTTTACGACCCTTTACGCCGAGACATGCTGAACATAACTGTCTTGACATAGCGTAGGAAGTCCTATACATATCTTTCCGGAAAAGCATCATGCATGATTTATTTCTGCGAGCCATTTAATCTTTAATACCATCATTTTTCTAGAATATGAAAACATTTTTGCGAAGGATTATAATGACCAGAAATATCAAAAAATATTTTATTCCTATTTATCATTTCTTAATGTAATTCCTCTGAGATGCACCGTTTAAAAATCATAGAAATTATAAATTAGGACAGGTTTGTGTACGTTGAAAATATAAATTGCTCTACCGGACAATTCATCATGTTAAAGACACTCTTTCCATCGGATAAAAGTACGTTCGCACGCGCTATAAGTGAAAACAGTTAGAGCCGAGAAAATGAAAGGGTGCAGGAGCACAGTAGGTCGAGATGGAGGCTGATGCATCACGCTATACATGAGCATAAAAACAATTTCATTAAGATCGCGATAAAACAGCGGCCGTAAAGCGCGAGATAGTCTGATATCTGTGTCGCGCCAGCACCGGGATATAAACTGCGGAACTCGCGAAATCACTTCGAGGGATCTTTAGTAGTTGGATCAGACAGGGAGTGACAGGATTGCGAAGATCGACGTTTTCCCCTCCACTCTCCCCGGAGAGCTATTATTGATATAATCACCCCGTCGTGCGTGTCACCCTCGTGTGGCGACGAAGTCATCCACCTTAGACCCTATTATTGTTCCTACATCATGCTTTCCTACACGACTGGGGTCCTACTCGACACTTGCAGATTATAAAAATCGATCGCGGAATCCGTCGCATGTCGGGCTTTTACAACGAATCGACTAACGAAGCGTCTCCGTTCGAATTGGTGTTCACGTAATCTCGTAAAGTGCGTTCACGAAGGATGACCGGTCTTTGAGGAAGGCAGGTCGCTCCTATTGTAGATATAATCGGTCCGTACGTGCGTGTCAGATATTATGTTGATTCGTCTTGGTCCCTCACCTCATTTATCCATTATTGGTGCCGCGTATGATATCCACACGTTTTAATTCGCGAAGATTTAATCGTGCGCTATTATATCTCAGTGTTTTTGAATGTAGTGTAATTGTAGGAGCAGAATACGATTTTCAAATCAACAATATGTGCAATTTAATCTAGACATAAAAAAATTTAATTTAATTTTTTAATCGATAAATTATTTTTTATTATTACTATATAATTCAAATAATTTTGAAAATATGCATTGCGAGAACGCTATAATATTAATTTTATACAAGTTAATTAAATAATTATATAAAAAATTCATGTATTACAACTAATTCGTTATTACGAAAAAAAAACAAGAATATATTTCGTTTTGTTGCGATGCAGAAAGTCACGATAAGTAGATCCGATGTTCTAAGCATCTGCTTTTTACTGTGATGCCGTATATCCGCGTTTTCTGTGCAACGCCATTAAACCGCAGAACGTGCATCGTTGCACTTTGGTTTCGCACGACGCTGTAAAATTATTCAATTGCCGCACGAGTTATATATTTCGAAGAAAACGTTTGCCATAAAGAAGAAAACGAACGGAAAGAAGCAAAAATCGCTTTCGCGATGTTACCGTTACTTTAATGGATCACATGGATCGCTGGAATGTCGCTTGATTATTTTCTTCCGCTCGATGAAAGTATATTCCTTGAGCGTCCTAATAATTTTTTACATGAATCAGTACTTTGACCTAGGTTTGTAGCTACAAAATTTCTAGGTGCGTTTGTTCATGTATAAGTTCGTGTATAGATGTTTCATGAATTATAATTGTTAGTAGCGAAATATTATTTTACTGAAGTTAGAAAAGAACTAACGTTATTAATTAGGTACAGTGCGGATTTAAACTTTGAAATGGTGATGAGATGAAAAGTAGTTGCAAGGTTGAGAGAACTCGTTAAAGTTATATTTGCTTCTTATTTCGTAATAATTGATAATAAAAACTAAATTATGGAGCGTTAAGAACATTACGATATGCATTTCAGGCATATTTGTATTATAATATTTTCTCCTTTGTTCTATGTCTGTTTTTTATCTCTTTCTGTAGAAATAAGTACATTGTTTTTATTGATCACAATATATTCGAGATAAAATTTCAAGATACCAAATATATCGGAATTCAGATAATTTATCGAGCTGAACGTAATAATTGCGCCACATGTTTGTGACCCTGATTGCAACATCGATCGTTGTTCTAATGATAACGAAAACAATAACGTAAAGATACGCTTTGCGTTTATGACGGTCTCACTCCATTATAGCATTGTCGTGGCAGCGGTGATGGAACACGTGTTTCCCGCCGCAAGAGGGAACATTCTTAGTCAGTTCTTAGCGTTATGATGTCTGAAATCCTCGGCGAGAGATGATACCTTCTAAATCAGGATGCGGGTTATAAAGCTTTCGCGTATCCCGGTTCCCGGTTTCGCGCGAGTAACGCTCTGTCGCTCGGCGCCCGGTATTCCACGGGTAATAAAGCGCATTTACGATACCCCCGACGCGACATCATCCGCCCTTTCCTCTTCTCAGGGTTGTCGTGAGCTCTTCCCTTATCGTGTCACTCGCAACGTGTTCCGTCCATCCCCGATCCCCGTCATAAAAGAGGGAGGTATTACTTGAATAAAATCTTATCTAGATAAAGAAACCGATTAATTTTTTTCGAGACGATATTCGGTTTCGTCATATTTAAATTGACAACTCTTTATACTCCGAATTATTAAAGGATTAATAATAAAAATAGTATAGATAATCAATATGGTTTATAATCATTATGTTTTATTGTGTTTTATACATTTATAAAAAACCTATATTACATATTAGATATATTAACGTATGCGTTCAACATGTTATTTAATTTTTAGTATCTTGTTTGATAATACTGATTTTACATATTAAAATACATGAATTTGACGCGTTTAAGGCCTACACGAATTGGCATTCTAGTCGAGCCACATTCGTCGCTTTCGGTAGTCGCGAAATTCCGGGAGGCTCATTGTCCGTCAAATCGTCGGCTTCTCGCGAAACGAGCACTCTCTCAAATAACGACGCCATTACTTTGCGCGTCGTAAGACGCGCGTAAATGGTACCGAATGGGCTCGCATCGCGTCCTCATAGGCCCCGCGTTTTGTTGCTCCACAACGGCCCCGACGGTCGTCACTGTCGAATCGGAAGTGGCTTCTAAATCTCGACCATGCCCTACCGAATGGATCGTTATTCGTGCGTAATTGTCGTACGTATACGCGTTTACGAACGTCACCATCAACACCTCTATTAAGCTGGACCCCCCACCAGCGCAAATCAAGTTCGCACTAGGTCAAAAATTTAGTGCTATTTAGGTGCTAATTAAGTGCCCTAGTCCGAATTTTGGTGCTCGAACGGTTTAGCAGGAAATCACGTAAAAAATGGGGGGGTCCAGCTTGCCATTAAGCTGGACCCCCCCATATCAGAAAATAAAAAACAAGTACACTATAATTTAGTGCTAATTAAGTGCTAATTAAGTGCTCTAAAATAACGATAAAATACTGACAGATTATAACATTTATTTAAATATACAACTATATATCGAACACAGTACCGTCGCGGTCGACACAAACACTTAAAAAACTTGCTGCATGAATATATTCGTTACTAAAATGATCGAAAACATATATTATCAAAATATTCCCAAATCTGAGTTTATTGCTAACAGTAAAACAATTACGATAATTAACTTAGACCAGCCATTGGCGCTGAGTACTAAGTTCCGTCACCTGATCGTCTACGAATTAGTTGCTCGCATGATTATAGTATTAAAATAATTTTCATACATTGTACTTTAAAAGAATATCACGATTCGAAGCGCGCCGCGCTCCATGGATAAATTAATTAATTTCAACGCTATGCAGCTAGCACTAAATTCGAATCGTGATATTTTCTTAAAGTACAATGCCTCAGGATTACTTTGGGACCATAATAACGCAAGCACCTAATTCTTTGACGATTCAGTAACGAACTTTAGAGCGCGGCGCGCGCATTCCATGGGTTAATTAATTAATTTCAACCTTTTGCAGCTAGCACTAAATTCGAATCGTGATATTTTCTTAAAGTACAATGCCTCAGGATTATTTTAGGACCATAATAACG
This sequence comes from Temnothorax nylanderi, assembly GCF_030848795.1. NCBI lineage: Eukaryota > Metazoa > Arthropoda > Insecta > Hymenoptera > Formicidae > Temnothorax > Temnothorax nylanderi. Next base: position 3,413 of record NW_027250416.1, on the reverse strand, counting down.
CAAGCACCTAATTCTTTGACGATGCAGTAACGAATTATAGAGCGCGGCGCGCGCGCTTTATGAGTTAATTAATTAATTTCAACCCTTTGCAGCTAGCACTAAATTCGAATCGTGATATTTTCTTAAAGTACAATCCCTCAGGATTATTTTAGGACCATAATAACGCGAGCACCTAATTCTTTGACGATGCAGTAACGAACTTTAGAGCGCTGCGCGCGCATTTCATGAGTTAATTAATTAATTTCAACCATTTGCAGCTAGCACTAAATTCGAATCGTGATATTTTCTTAAAGTACAATCCCTCAGGATTATTTTGGGACCATAATAACGCAAGCACCTAATTCTTTGACGATGCAGTAACGAATTATAGAGCGCGGCGCGCGCGCTTTATGAGTTAATTAATTAATTTCAACCCTTTGCAGCTAGCACTAAATTCGAATCGTGATATTTTCTTAAAGTACAATCCCTCAGGATTATTTTAGGACCATAATAACGCGAGCACCTAATTCTTTGACGATGCAGTAACGAATTATAGAGCGCTGCGCGCGAAATTCATGAGTTAATTAATTAATTTCAACCCTTTGCAGCTAGCACTAAATTCGAATCGTGATATTTTCTTAAAGTACAATCCCTCAGGATTATTTTAGGACCATAATAACGCTAGCACCTAATTCTTTGACGATTCTGTAACGCACTTTAGAGCGCGGCGCGCGCGCTTCGCGGATAAACTAATTAATTTCAACACTATACAGCTAGCACTAAATTCGAATCGTGATATTTTCTTAAAGTACAATGCCTCAGGATTATTTTAGGACCATAATAACGCTAGCACCTAATTCTTTGAATATTCTGTAACGCACTTTAGAGCGCGGCGCGCGCGCTTCGCGGATAAACTAATTAATTTCAACACTATACAGCTAGCACTAAATTCGAATCGTGATATTTTCTTAAAGTACAATGCCTCAGGATTACTTTGGGACCATAATAACGCAAGCACCTAATTCTTTGACGATTCAGTAACGAACTTTAGAGCGCGGCGCGCGCATTCCATGGGTTAATTAATTAATTTCAACCTTTTGCAGCTAGCACTAAATTCGAATCGTGATATTTTCTTAAAGTACAATGCCTCAGGATTATTTTAGGACCATAATAACGCAAGCACCTAATTCTTTGACGATGCAGTAACGAATTATAGAGCGCGGCGCGCGCGCTTTATGAGTTAATTAATTAATTTCAACCCTTTGCAGCTAGCACTAAATTCGAATCGTGATATTTTCTTAAAGTACAATCCCTCAGGATTATTTTAGGACCATAATAACGCGAGCACCTAATTCTTTGACGATGCAGTAACGAATTATAGAGCGCGGCGCGCGCGCTTCATGAGTTAATTAATTAATTTAAACGCTATGCAGCTAGCACTAAATTCGAATCGTGATATTTTCTTAAAGTACAATCCCTCAGGATTATTTTAGGACCATAATAACGCGAGCACCTAATTCTTTGACGATGCATAGCGTTGAAATTAATTAGTTTATCCGCGAAGCGCGCGCGCCGCGCTCTAAAGTTCGTTACTGAATCGTCAAAGAATTAGGTGCTTGCGTTATTATGGTCCCAAAATAATCCTGAGGGATTGTACTTTAAGAAAATATCACGATTCGAATTTAGTGCTAGCTGCAAATGGTTGAAATTAATTAATTAACTCATGAAATGCGCGCGCAGCGCTCTAAAGTTCGTTACTGCATCGTCAAAGAATTAGGTGCTCGCGTTATTATGGTCCTAAAATAATCCTGAGGGATTGTACTTTAAGAAAATATCACGATTCGAATTTAGTGCTAGCTGCAAAGCGTTGAAATTAATTAATTAACTCATGAAGCGCGCGCGCCGCGCTCTATAATTCGTTACTGCATCGTCAAAGAATTAGGTGCTCGCGTTATTATGGTCCTAAAATAATCCTGAGGGATTGTACTTTAAGAAAATATCACGATTCGAATTTAGTGCTAGTTGCAAAGGGTTGAAATTAATTAATTAACTCATGAATTTCGCGCGAAGCGCTCTATAATTCGTTACTGCATCGTCAAAGAATTAGGTGCTTGCGTTATTATGGTCCTAAAATAATCCTGAGGCATTGTACTTTAAGAAAATATCACGATTCGAATTTAGTGCTAGCTGTATAGTGTTGAAATTAATTAGTTTATCCGCGAAGCGCGCGCGCCGCGCTCTAAAGTGCGTTACAGAATCGTCAAAGAATTAGGTGCTAGCGTTATTATGGTCCTAAAATAATCCTGAGGCATTGTACTTTAAGAAAATATCACGATTCGAATTTAGTGCTAGCTGTATAGTGTTGAAATTAATTAGTTTATCCGCGAAGCGCGCGCGCCGCGCTCTAAAGTGCGTTACAGAATCGTCAAAGAATTAGGTGCTAGCGTTATTATGGTCCTAAAATAATCCTGAGGGATTGTACTTTAAGAAAATATCACGATTCGAATTTAGTGCTAGCTGCAAAGGGTTGAAATTAATTAATTAACTCATGAATTTCGCGCGCAGCGCTCTAAAGTTCGTTACTGCATCGTCAAAGAATTAGGTGCTCGCGTTATTATGGTCCTAAAATAATCCTGAGGGATTGTACTTTAAGAAAATATCACGATTCGAATTTAGTGCTAGCTGCAAAGCGTTGAAATTAATTAATTAACTCATGAAGCGCGCGCGCCGCGCTCTATAATTCGTTACTGCATCGTCAAAGAATTAGGTGCTCGCGTTATTATGGTCCTAAAATAATCCTGAGGGATTGTACTTTAAGAAAATATCACGATTCGAATTTAGTGCTAGTTGCAAAGGGTTGAAATTAATTAATTAACTCATGAAGTTCGCGCGCAGCGCTCTATAATTCGTTACTGCATCGTCAAAGAATTAGGTGCTGCGTTATTATGGTCCTAAAATAATCCTGAGGCATTGTACTTTAAGAAAATATCACGATTCGAATTTAGTGCTAGCTGTATAGTGTTGAAATTAATTAGTTTATCCGCGAAGCGCGCGCGCCGCGCTCTAAAGTTCGTTACTAGAATCGTCAAAGAATTAGGTGCTAGCGTTATTATGGTCCCTAAAATAATCCTGAGGCATTGTACTTTAAGAAAATATCACGATTCGAATTTAGTGCTAGCTGCAAATGGTTGAAATTAATTAATTACTCATGAATGCGCGCGCAGCGCTCTAAAGTTCGTTACATGCATCGTCAAAGAATTAGGTGCTCGCGTTATTATGGTCCTAAAATAATCCTGAGGGATTGTACTTTAAGAAAATATCACGATTCGAATTTAGTGCTAGCTGCAAAGGGTTGAAATTAATTAATTAACTCATGAAAGCTCGCGCGCCGCGCTCTATAATTCGTTACTGCATCGTCAAAGAATTAGGTGCTC
>NW_027250415.1:0-21486 GCF_030848795.1 Temnothorax nylanderi | reverse complement strand
GATTAAGAGCGTAAAGAAGAAGACAAATATAATGATGAGGCAGGTATGGGGGTTGGGGGAACGTAGGTTCAGGGATGACTTTAGGAGAAGGATGATATTATTTAAATATTTAGTGCTTGGGGTTATAATGTATGCGGCAGAGATTTGGGAATGGAGAGAAAGAGAAAAATTGGAAAGAATAAATAAAAAGTATGTAAAGTGGACCCTAAATAGAAGAACGATAGATGTATTAAAGGTTATTGTTATATAATCCAAAAAAAGAAGAGGAAAAAAACAGAAGATTTCGATTTTTACAGAGTGTCTGTACTATGGCATAAATCCCGCACGTTAAAAATGCCGTATGTCTCAAACAGGTGGGATATACAAGATATCAAGCTAAGCAAAGAATACAAGAGCTATGCACTTGTACTTTGCTGTATTTCATTCTTTACTATCCCTCTACACTTATGTATCATGAAATAACCATTAAACCTTTTACATTCCCTACAGTAATCATTTTACATAGGTCGTAATATAATTGCGCTACTTACTGTATTGAGAAATCGATTTAACTCACGCCGGTTTCGTTAATATTAACAGTAAAGAACTGAAATTACAATACAATACTAATATGGCATAAAGGCACATAACAGAGTGATTGCGAGCAAATATCTTTATTCTTTCTATTTTTTTCTGACTTCTGCAGCCTAAATCCCCGCGCGTCGTAAATATCGGAGTTACCCTATAATAATGTTGCGAAAGCTGTCCCTCACCGAAATGTAACTCTAATTTTGACTTTAATTCCTCGTATCCCAAATTTTACAAATCTTCTACAGATTTTAAGACGGAACGCGCTCTTCCCTTTAAGCTTGAAGCCAAAGCTACGGTTTTGGTCGCATCATCCCATCGATTCCCGCGCGCGATTAAATTAAATTGGGAAAAAACTCCCGCAACGGAACCGCATTGTCAAATGTATCGTACTTCAATTTGTAACCAAATTCACTGCGTGCGCTTTTCCCCGCACTAACGGCTCCTACTTCCGGACCGTGATTTGCTCTTATATTGGAAGGACTTAGCCGTGTTTCCTGGAGGACCAGTTTCCCTGTAGAAGCTGAGGTAATTATGTAGTAATACGGACCACCCTCCGATGACCTTGACCTTGACATATGTTGTCAAGGTCACCCTCCTGAGTGACCTTCGAAAGGTTTTAGCCGTCGCTCGTTATTCGTTAAAAATTTATTAATAAAAAAAGTTTGGAATATATAGCAGCTATTTTGAGTATTGGAAGGCATAAATGACTAATAAAAAAGTCGAAATAGTTCACGCATACACTTTCCACGCGAAACGAGGTGCCACATGGGTTCGTGACGTGCTTTACGAGCTCGTTTAAGTAGAGGTGGTATTAAACAAGATAAGTTAGTCGATTATCTGTGTGAATATTTGTGGCGATATACAATAAACGAGCTTGTAAAGCACGCCACGAACCCACGTGGCACCTCGTTTCGCGTGGAAAGTGTATGCGTGAACTATTTCGACTTTTTTATTTGTCATTTGCCTTCCAATACTCAAAATAGCTGCTATATTTTCCAAACTTTTTTTTGTTAATAACTTTTTAACGAATAACGAGCGACGGCTAAAACCTTCCGAAAATCACTCAGGAGGGTGACCTTGACAACATATGTCAAGGTCAAGGTCATCTGAGGGTGGTCCGTATTACTACATAATTACCGAAGCTGAAGCTCCTCATCGTGCCGGCGAAGCATTGCCGCAAGTTCCTCTTCCCGTTACGCCTGTCCCTGGCGCATCTGCCGGATTTCCTGTAGCACGGCTTAGAGAGCTGCCGACTCCAACGTTGCCGACTCCGTCGCAGGCTCCGAATTCTACCAGGCGTCCTCGTCCTCGTCGCAGCCAATGACGCCATGGCACACACACGCACGCACGCACGCACGCACGTGCGAACACTCACACACATACACACACGCACACGCACACACACTATCCCAACTGAGCACCCAAAAAGTGTTGCACTCCGTCCGCTTAAGGAGTCGCGCGCACTCGCAAACGCGTATTTCCGGGATCGCGGAAGTATAACCACTCTCGATTGTATAGAGAAATATAACGTTTATTGGGAACTTTCTACAATCTCTCGGAACACGTCTTAACGTCCAAAAAGCCGGGAGAGAACTCACTCTACCCGTTGCCAAGCAACCCTGTTGTTAAAGACGCCGCACATCTTCTAATCGCGGCTCGGTTCAGAAACAAAGCAACCAGGGCGTAACAATAGAATAAGATGCGGTTAAAAAAATACAGATTCCTATTTTAAAAAAATAAAGTTGACCTTGAAATAACCCTAAAAACGTCCACCAAATCAAAAATAAATAATGCTGTTATGTTTCCGTCCCAAAACCAAACAACTTTTGTTTCAAACTTTTTTTTTCAAAAATTGTTATTGAAATATTTAGGGGTATCAATTTAAAAAACTCATCCTGTATACCTATTGAATAATTAATATACAAATACTTCACAATTACTATATTATACTATATACTTGATATAATAATATTTGCAAATACTTCACAATTACACTGAATTATTAGGTATCAATTTGTTTATAAAATGTATTTATCTCAATAATATTTTAGAGTCAACAAATTTCTTGGTCTGCATATAGTATGCCGTGGCTCGAAAAGTCTCGTGGAACAATCACGAATATATTAATTTTTATACAAAGATGCAAGAAACCACTCCTAATACCTATGGGCGGTATATTTCCAGTTTTATCAATACAATATTATGCGAATGTAAGATAGATATTGACTATTATTTTAACATGTCATATTTTTTATAATGTAACATTTTTTTTTAAACTTTCTACACAAACGTATCAAAATATTTATATACGCTATGCAAGTAACTTTGACAACGGCGTTCAACATCGCTCAACGGTCACTTTCCGAAACTCTGGGAGTATTAATAAAATCCGAAAATGAATAATATTCCGAATGTTTCCTATAATTTATTAAAGAAAAATCAAGCAAATCATATGTGTTGTGTAGTCGAATGTTTCAATAGTGAACAAAAAATCCTAAGGTACAATTTTATCGATTTCCTGGATGTTCATGGGAAAAAAAGAAAAAAAAATAATGGATTGTGGCAGTACATCGTCAAACGTAAGTGCATCGTCAAACGTAAGTATACAAAGAAAAGTTTGTACTAAATTTTTTTCGATAAATATCAGAAGAAAATTAACTAAAAATTAATTTGTTTTTAAACAGAATGATAAATTTCTTTCGCCAGTACATAGAATAACAATTAAAGTAATTTAAATCGACCTGACTGGCAATATATATAACGTCTTTTTCGATATGAACATTGAAAAACTGTGAGCCAACTTGGTTTGTCGGATTCACACAGAACTTTTTTCGGATCAATCATCGAGACATTATTAATTTCGACCATGGGTTTTGGTCAGTTGATGTAATTTCTAAATTAAATAGTTTAAAATTTTTATTGCGAAAAAATATTACCCCAGCCAGGGTTTGAACCTGGAACCTCCCGTATACCGTGCGGGTGTCGTGCCAATTCGACCACTGGGGCTGTGGTAATATTTATCGCAATAACAAACTATAAGATGGAGCACCGATTACTAGGTCGACGGTGTATAATAAACAGAATGTTTCAATGTTCATGTTCATGTTTCAATTTTTTCAATGTTCATATCGAAAAAGACGTTATATATTGCCAATCAGGTCGATTTAAATTACTTTAATTGTTATTCTATGTACTGGCGAAAGAAATTTATCATTCTGTTTATTATACACCGTCGACCTAGTAATCGGTGCTCCATCTTATAGTTTGTTATTGCGATAAATATTACCACAGCCCCAGTGGTCGAATTGGCACGACACCCGCACGGTATACGGGAGGTTCCAGGTTCAAACCCTGGCTGGGGTAATATTTTTTCGCAATAAAAATTTTAAACTATTTAATTTAGAAATTACATCAACTGACCAAAACCCATGGTCGAAATTAATAATGTCTCGATGATTGATCCGAAAAAAGTTCTGTGTGAATCCGACAAACCAAGTTGGCTCACAGTTTTTCAATGTAATATATTCTCTCTGTTTAAGCGCGCGCGATGGGCGGTCAGGAGAAGGAGGATCGGTTTTGTATCTCGACAGAGTTTCTGATTCTAATAAGTTTATTATCACAAACAGTCTACAATAAAGTTCTCGAATGATCACAGTTTCCGTTTCAGATTCACTACGACTAGAGTTACGAGAGACAACGATGTCTATTCCGAGCGAGAGCGAACAATCTTCTCTCATTACCATGCGACGCTAATTTATAAGCTCGGTTCGTGTGTGACGTCTCATCCACCACTCCAATAGAATAGCTTCCTTTAAAATAATCGCGTTGCATTGGGCGCCTCGAGGGCCGAAGCCCTTTACGTCACGTCTCCATGCCGATTCCTGCAGCGTGGTTGGTGGATGAGGCGTCACGTGAAGGGAGCGCACACGCTCGGAGCGCTCCGCGATACGGTGGCTGTCCTGATTGCCGTTGGTTGTTGTCAATTTCACCGCGTGACCTGTCGACTTTACAGGCGACAGACCAACGACAAGCAGGAGGAATAACACGCAGGGCTAACAGGATCGCGATAATAATACAGTTGTTTTTCTGGAGATCGAAAACATGTCTCGAGACGAGGACCGTCGAAGTCCCGATATTTCAATGCCCCGATTTTAGCTCTGCTTTCGGACATTCCGCCCGCCTCGGCAAGTAGTGACGATTGGTTCCGCGTGATGGCCCTAGATGTCTTGCCAGGGTGATTTGCGGTCGATGCACGTCGATCGATGCCGCGGTCGAAGTGCGTGGTGGCATGCGCGGCCGGGTATGCGCAGTAGTCAGTCGTGGCCGGGTGTTGATCTATGCAGGATCAGCGCTAGATTAGAGTAAAACAGATGACAAGTTTCGTTCTGTGAACAGAATACGTGATTAGCATTGTGAGCATTTGTGGTGCTCACTCGTGAGTGATCGTTTGATTGTCAGCGATTGATACGGGAAGTAGCACCACTTTCGTGACAGGCCGCGTAAGCTCGGTCTTCGCAGTCCGGACGGTGATCACGCGGACGATGCCGTCGTCGCCAGGGTGCAGCGAGGTGATGCGCGCCAAGGGCCATCTCGTTGGTGGTGCAGTCTCGCTTGTGATGAGGCACAAGGACCCGATTTCCGGTGCAGGGCTCGTCTTCCACCACTTTTGCCGCGATGCAAGGCTCTGGAGATACTCGCGAGCCCACCGCTGCCAAAAGTGGTCTCGCATGAGCTGCACGTGTCGCCACCGATCGAGCCGATTGACAGCCGTGTCGTCGAGGGCCGGTTCCGGAATGGCGTTGAGCGGGCTCCCGATGAGAAAGTGGCCTGGAGTCAGTGCCGTGAAGTCGTCTGAATCGTCGGACATTGCTTGCAGGGGGCGTGAATTGAGGCAGGCCTCCACCTGCGCGAGGAAGGTGGACATTTCCTCGAATGTCAGTGTTGTCTCGCCAATTACTCGCCGAAGGTGGTGTTTCGCCGACTTCACGGCGGCTTCCCATAGCCCTCCAAAGTGAGGGGCGGAGGGAGGATTGAAGTGCCAGCGTGTCCCCTGTCCTACAGTGTTGTGAGCGATGCGACGGCCGTCGGAGGTGGAGGCCCGGAAGAGTTCCTGGAGTTGTCGGTCGGCTCCCACAAAATTGGTGCCGCAATCGCTGAATACGTCGCTGCACACGCCGCGGCGTGAGGTGAATCGGCGAAATGCGGCAAGGAAAGCGTCGGAGGAATAATCAGACGCAACTTCTAAGTGCACGGCGCGGGTGCTCATGCAGACAAAGACGGCGATGAACGCCTTATGCGCCTTGTGTCCTCGGCCCCTTGTGGTGCGAAGCATGATTGGTCCAGCATAATCCAGCCCAGTTCGGAGAAAAGGCCGCGACGGTGTAACTCGGGCCCCGGGTAGATTGCCCATTGGCGGCTGTGGAGTTGCCGCCCGCCAACGAGCACATGTGACACATCGATGCAGCAGTTGTTTCACCACGGCTCGTCCTTGAGGTATCCAGTACTGCTGACGGACGGTGCCCAGAGTGAGTTGCACCCCCCCGTGCAGTGTTCGTCGGTGACAGGAGTCCACAATGAGTCGAGTGAGCCACGACGTAGGCGGGATGATTCTCGGGTGGCGTTCGTCGAAGGTAAGTATGGAGTGTTTCAGGCGGCCTCCGACTCGGAGAGTCCCGTGAGCGTCGAGGAAGGGATTCAGCCGGGCGAGCCGACTACGATGATGAACAGGCTGAGTGTCCTTGAGTGTGGTGATCTCGGTGTTGTAATGGCAGTGCTGCACGGTGCGGAGCCAAACGTGAAGTGCGCGAGTGACTTCCTCGGGAGTGAGTGAAGTTTTCTGAGGCCGGCGCCAGCGTAGACACCAAGCTGTCACTCGAAGAAGCCGCTGCAGCCCAGAGAAGCGGCGCAGCAACTCAGGCTCGGTCACCTCCACAATGGCGGTGCTGCAGGACACCCTCTGCTCCCCGGTGTCCTCGTCGAAGTCCTCGTTGGGCTCGCTCGGCCAGCAGGATTTAGGGAGTGTGAGCCACTCAGGGCCGTTCCACCACAGAGGATGGTCCAAAAGTTCGCGAGGAGAAATGCCGCGCGAGGCACAATCGGCGGGATTCTCACTCCCCGGTACGTGGTGCCATCGGGCTTCCGGGAGGCGCCGTTGTATGTGGGATACGCGGTTCGCGACGTATGTCTTCCATCGCGATGGATGACCACGAATCCAGTGGAGGGTCACCATGGAGTCCGACCACAAGTGAGTCTCCGAATCAGGCAGCTTCAACGTGTCCTGAACGTGGTGCGCGGTGTCAGTGAGGAGGGCGGCGGCCGAGAGTTCGAGGCGCGGCAGTGACACTTGCTTGAGCGGGGCGACCCTTGTTTTTGCCGCGAGCAGGTGCACCTGAATGTCTCCGGACGCGGTTGTCACGCGGAGATAGACGACAGCCGCGAAGCCGCGCTCCGACGCGTCGGCGAATCCGTGGATTTCGAACCGAGTTTCGCACGTTCCGACACCGATCCAGCGGGGAATCCGCACAGCCTCGAGGATGGGAAGCTCGGCGATGAGCTCCTGCCACACGCGCACGTCGGCTGGTGGAAGTGGAGTGTCCCATTCGAGTCTCTGCATCCACGCAGATTGCATGAGAATTTTTGCGCGCACAACGACCGGAGCGAGCCATCCGAGCGGGTCAAACAATCGGGCGGTTTCAGCTAGTGCGGTTCGTTTCGTGAATGTGGCGACGACGCGTGACTTGATCTGGAACGCGAAACTGTCTGTGCCCGTGAACCATCGCAAGCCGAGAGTGGAGTGGCTCTCGAGCTCCCACGCGTGTGACGTTTGGTGTAACCGGTGCGCGAGAGGAATCCCGTCGAGCACGTCCTCGTTGTTGGCGGCCCACTTACGGAGCGGGAATCCGCCCGCCATGCACAACTCACGAAGTTGAGTCTGGAGAACGATTGCGCCGCGGAGGGTTGACGCACCAGTGACGACATCGTCCACATAGCAGTCCTCTTCAAGGGCCGCTGCACCCTCCGGATATCGGGCTTGCTCGTCCTTGGCCAGTTGCTTGGTGGATCTTATGGCAAGGAACGGCGAACCCGCCATGCCGTACGTTACGGTGCTCATGCGGTAGTCTAGCACTTCACTCGTCGGGGTCGGGCGCCACACGATGCGCTGATAGTCGCGGTCATCGGGATGTACCAGCACTTGACGGTACATCTTTTCGATATCAGCTATCATCGCGAACAAGTGACGACGCCATCGGAGCAGGACGTCCACCAGCGACGGCACAAGATTCGCGCCCACATGCAGGAAGGAGTTGAGAGTCTCGCCCGTCGATACGCGTTGCGACCCGTTAAACACGACGCGGAGTTTAGTGGTGGTACTCGCCTCCTTGAGGACGCCATGATGGGGTAAGTAAACAACTGACTCACCCTTTTGAGGAGCGGCTGCCACCGTCATGTGCTCAAGGTCCTCGTACTCTTTCAGGAAGGCCTGGTACAGCTCGCCGAATCTGGGATCCCGGGCACTCTTCCGTTCCATGGACCTGAGGAGGTGCAGCGCGGCATGACGAGTCTCGTGGAGGTCTGCTGGAGGAGCTGCCCAAGGAAGGCGCACCATGTATCGTCCCGACGGCAGCCGGGTGTGCGTTTGTGCGAAGTGGTCCTCGCATTGTTGCTCGGCAGGAGTCAGGGTTGCGACCGGCTTGGCCCCCTCCTCCTGTTCCCAGAATCTTTGCACCAGGCTAGTGAGTTCGTGGTCGATAGCGGCGTGGCAGGACGAAGCTCCGTGCAGCGAGGCTGCAGTCGCGCCGCCGGAGATGATCCAGCCGAAAACTGTGCGCTGGGCAATGGGCGCCTCAGGATCGCCCTTTCGAAGGCCCTCCTCGAGGATGACGGAGCAGACCTCGGCTCCGAGCAGCAGCTCGACTGGATCAGTGGCCGAGAACTGAGGATCCGCCAATTGGAGGTCGAGGAGGTGTGGCCAGGAGTCGATCTGTCGCAGGCCTGTGCCGTGGTAGAGCGACAGGTGCGGCAAAACGACGGCGACGGCGGTGACTGTTGCTCCAGTCACATTGGAAGTTAGCTGCAGGGTGACCTTTCCTCGAGCCTGGCCGGAACGAGTCCCTCCGATGCCGAAGATGGCGAAGGTCGACTTGGAGCGCTGCAGCTTGAGTCGTTGCGCCAGCGCCTCGGAGATCAGCGAAACCTCTGAACCCTGGTCAACCAGAGCTCTCACTGGGTGTTGAATCCCATGGCGGTCGGTGATGGAGAGGCGTGCGGTGGCCAGCAGAATGGCCTTGCGATCGTCGCCATGTTGCACGGCCGTGAGTGTGCTGGCCTCGGCGATCGCCGGTTTGGAGGTGGCATCATGCAGCAGCGAATGGTGCTTCGCGTTGCAGATGATGCACGTCTTGGTCGACGGGCACTTGGCAATTGGGTGGTTGCCCAAGCAATTGGAGCATAGGCTCTTGCTCTCGACGATGGTCTTCCTCTCGCTAGGAGTCGTCGCTCGAAAGTCACTACAGCCCATCAGATAGTGCGAGCCCTTGCACACCACGCAGCTGCCCGCCCCAGAGGTTGTCTTGGCATGGTTTGACTTCGCGGATCGGGCGCCGCTGGCCTTGGCTTGGCTGGCCTTGGGCTCGCCCTTGGATGTGACAGGCGTGAGGGCCTCGAGCGAGCGAATCTTCTCGATGACGAAGATGCGGAAGGTGTCGTACTCGGGAGGCTTCGACGATGTCCTGATGGCGGTCTCCCAGTCACGCCGAGTTTGCTGATCAAGGAGCTCGACCGCGATGTGGACAAAGAGGTCCATGCCGTGAGTGGCGATCGGTCGGCCGAGACTCTCCTGAGCATTTACGGTGTTCGTCATGGCGTGGAAGATCCGTCGCAGCTCAGTCGCAGATTCGCTCTTCATCTTTGCGAGAGCCGTGAAAGCGGAGAAGTTGGAACGCACCAAGACTCGCTGATTTTCGTAGAACTCCCGGAGCGTAGCCCAGGCTCGCTCAAAATTGCCACGCATAAGAGGTAGATCTCTCACTAATTTTGCTGCTTCACCTTGCAGGGACGTTCGAAGATAATGCAGCTTCTCAACGTCAGTGATCGAGGAATGGCGATTGACGACGGAGAGGAACAGGTCTCGGAAGGAGAGCCAGTCCTCAATGGCCCCAGAGAACTGAGGCAGATTGATGCGCGGCAGGAGGTTGTGCGGAGTGGCCTCTCTGGCCGAGGCGGTTGCTGCACTGCCACTTTCCTCCGCTTGCTTCAGAGAGTTTTCCCAGTCAATCAGGGTGCCCCGTTGCAGAACGTAAGCATTCTCTGTTGTCTCGTATAGATCTGTCTTGTAGTAATCTGTTTCTCCGAGTTCAGCAAGACATCGCGTGAGGAGAGTCTCATGTTGGGCTTCAAATTTTGCCCAGTTGGAGTCCAGCGTTTTAATGCGAGCCTCAAGGATGCCTTGAGAGACGTTGGATCTGCCCAACTTCCGCGTGTTATCAGTTGCTCGGGAGATGCGGGTGAACAGCTCTTGCTGTCTCAAGATGAGCGCATTCACATCGAGACTCATGACGATTGCTTTGCAGGTTTACTGGAGCTGACCGAAGCACGCACTCAAGCACCGTACCCGGACGCGGAACACGAATCCGGCTCGAAGGACCAAAAAATGTTTAAGCGCGCGCGATGGGCGGTCAGGAGAAGGAGGATCGGTTTTGTATCTCGACAGAGTTTCTGATTCTAATAGTTTATTATCACAAACAGTCTACAATAAAGTTCTCGAATGATCACAGTTTCCGTTTCAGATTCACTACGACTAGAGTTACGAGAGACAACGATGTCTATTCCGAGCGAGAGCGAACAATCCTCTCTCATTACCATGCGACGCTAATTTATAAGCTCGGTTCGTGTGTGACGTCTCATCCACCACTCCAATAGAATAGCTTCCTTTAAAATAATCGCGTTGCATTGGGCGCCTCGAGGGCCGAAGCCCTTTACGTCACGTCTCCATGCCGATTCCTGCAGCGTGGTTGGTGGATGAGGCGTCACGTGAAGGGAGCGCACACGCTCGGAGCGCTCCGCGATACGGTGGCTGTCCTGATTGCCGTTGGTTGTTGTCAATTTCACCGCGTGACCTGTCGACTTTACAGGCGACAGACCAACGACAAGCAGGAGGAATAACACGCAGGGCTAACAGGATCGCGATAATAATACAGTTGTTTTTCTGGAGATCGAAAACATGTCTCGAGACGAGGACCGTCGAAGTCCCGATATTTCAATGCCCCGATTTTAGCTCTGCTTTCGGACACTCTCTAATGAATCGAAAAAGACGTTATATATATTGCCAGTCAGGTCGATTTAAATTACTTTAATTGTTAATTTGTTTTTAATTTACAAAATAAATGTTTCTTATAAGAAGAGGTTTTTTATTATTAGCGAGTTTAGCAATAAAAATTATGTCGTTAATATGATTAAGTAGTTCTATGTTGATGTAACACAAAATTGTAAAAATTTTTATCTTTTAAATCGCTTTAAAACAATTAATTACAGTCATATTTCTTGAAGAAAACATTTATTTCGTTAATTTAAAATAGTACTAACAAGACAAAAGGGCTTGCGAACTAGCAGGTTGTTAATGCTGACATGTATTTAAAATCATAACAATGACTTGACAATAACAAACGTTTCGGCCATAACTGTGGCCTTCTTCAGTGTAGTCGTTAAATTAAAACAATATACCCCCTTATACAATAAAGAATCATTCGCTTACAAATTAGATGGCCTGCTACATTACATCGATTAAAACGCACTCGCTTACATACGCTCACACCCTACGCACATCGCCTCGGTCGGATCGCAGCTCGTAGACATATCGCGTCTGGTAATACTTCGAGCCTTCGTAAAGTCAGTTTGCCGCTCGCAGATATATCGCGTCTGGTAATCCTTCGAGCCTTCGCAGAATCATGATGAGAAGGAATCCGTCCCTACCCCGTCTTCACAATACGATAAGAATGGATGCCCTTATGCAGAAATTTATTTAGTGTTAAATTAAAAAGAAACAGTAAACTCATACAACTCAACCTGCACTAGCTACCTTCGCTCGCGGAAACGCTTCTCGAACGACACATGTTCGTCAGTGGTCGGTCAGGTGTCAAATGCGAGAGTCAGCGATCTATCCAGAGGGAAATTATGGAGGGGATAGAGTACGGGAGAGGAAGGAGAAGAGACCCACGTGGGAATCAGGAAGGTGGGAGAGTGTTAAGGATCGGGAGATAGGCTTCTGGCAATAACTCCGTGTCACTATGTTTATTGAGACCGTCGCTCTGTCTTTTTATATGTAACATTTCAGAAATGAGACGTTTATTATACACCGGCTCACTGTCTAAGATCCTCACTCCTTCCCAATCTAATCTATGATCCGTTTTTAAACGATGTTCGGTAATAACTGATGGAGATCCGCTTCTCTTCAAGATATCGGATTTATGCTCTTTAATTCTGGTTTTGAGCTGTCTTTTAGATTGCCCCACATAAGTGGCATCACAATCCACACAACTTATCTTGTAAACTATTCCGCAGTGTGCTGATATGTCTAATTTGTCCTTGCCCGTTGTGATGAACCTGTTCAACTTAAACGGAATCGTAAAGGCGGGGCGAAAATTAATATTTTTGGCTAACGTCGTAAAGCCGTACTCTATCCCCTCCATAATTTCCCTCTGGATAGATCGCTGACTCTCGCATTTGACACCTGACCGACCACTGACGAACATGTGTCGTTCGAGAAGCGTTTCCGCGAGCGAAGGTAGCTAGTGCAGGTTGAGTTGTATGAGTTTACTGTTTCTTTTTAATTTAACACTAAATAAATTTCTGCATAAGGGCATCCATTCTTATCGTATTGTGAAGACGGGGTAGGGACGGATTCCTTCTCATCATGATTCTGCGAAGGCTCGAAGGATTACCAGACGCGATATATCTGCGAGCGGCAAACTGACTTTACGAAGGCTCGAAGTATTACCAGACGCGATATGTCTACGAGCTGCGATCTGACCGAGGCGATGTGCGTAAGGTGTGAGCGTATGTAAGCGAGTGCGTTTTAATCGATGTAATGTAGCAGGCCATCTAATTTGTAAGCGAATGATTCTTTATTGTATAAGGGGGTATATTGTTTTAATTTAACGACTACACTGAAGAAGGCCACAGTTATGGCCGAAACGTTTTGTTATTGTCAAGTCATTGTTATGATTTTAAATACATGTCAGCATTAACAACCTGCTAGTTCGCAAGCCCTTTTGTCTTGTTATTATTATTTCAAGCGAACATTATACATTATTGTTTAAAATAGTACGTTTGATATATACGTTTTGATGTACGGCCACAATCCATATTTCCTTCTTCTCTTTTCTTCTCATAAACATCCAGAAAATCAACAAAATTGTAGGACTACACAACACATCCGATTTGCTCAATTTTTCTTTAATAAGTTGTAAGAAACACTTGGGAAATTATTTATTTTCTGATTTTGTTAATACTGACTTTCTGAGAGTAAATATGCATAAAAGGTTAGTACTCACCGATTTTATCGCCACTTAAATATGTTGTAGGGGATGTCTGAGTAAATTACGCAAGAAATAAGTGGGGGACGACATTGGTTTAGAAGATGTAGCAAATTGAAGTTTTACAATTTTATTACTTTTTTTTTAGGTATTATAAAGTAACATTAGTCCTAAGAAACGTAATTTGCTGATATGTGTGTATAGATAATACATGTGTAGACGGAGGGGTTACCGCAAACAGGGATGGGTGGGGTAAACCTTAGTTCGCGTGGAAAGTTAAAACCCCGTTTTTTCTTCTTTCGTCGCTTCGTGTGGAAAGTTGCATGGTATGAAATTGCTTAATATCTGTAACAGAAATAATTTGTTAAAGCAGAGAATAGTTAGTTAGTATATTGAAAAGTAGGGGAGACCGGGGAAAACTCGACACAATCTTTTCAAAGGCAATTTTCAACAATTAATTACAATTTTCAAGCAAATTTAATGGTACACATTTAAAAAGTGTTCCTTCAGATACAAAATTGCTTAAGGAAATTGCGCTGTACGTCGCTTAGTTTTACCTCCAGGAAAGAAATAGTGACGCGAAGACAAATTTTTAAATTAAAAAATGCCGGGGCAAACTCAACACTTTGCCTGATCGACACAATTTGATCTGGAACTTATTTTTTATTGTCTGAAACTAAAAATACATTGTTTATCGTGAATTTAGAAAGTACAAAAATTTGGAATTAAGTAAAACAATCATTGGAAATAATGAGAACAAAAATTGTTGAACTTTCAATTATTTTCATCTAAACTCATGTCTGAAAAACAATGTATGCAAGTAAATTCGCGATCAGACGTGCGCACACATTTGTGTACACTAATCGATAGATTCAGGACTGTAATAATTTTACTTCCCCACGTGAATATAACAATTATTCTTTTATTCGACTCGTCTTCCCTTTTCTCGAGGTCGATCTCTACAATACGTGTACGTGTGCGTCGTTACGCGACGCCAGCCAAACTCTACCCGTCACGCGTTCCCCCGCTCGTCATCCCGAGCATACCGGCGGGAGCGCTGATTGGTCGAAGCTCGAGCCCGACCATTGGCTATGGCGCATCGGTAGGGTCGTCATCGCAGCAATCCGGCGGAAAGCCCGTATTCGCCGAGGGCCCGTGGAATATCGCTTACATTCGGCCTTTCCTGCCAAGAATGCCTGTTCCTTAGTATCGGGGAGTTCTTTCGTTGGAAGGTAGACCTGTCTAGCTAAGTGTCCTTGGTCTGGAAATTCTCAGGGTTGTTACCTCACTTCCACTAGTTGGCAACAACAATAGTCCAATTTAGGCTTTACAAAGGTCATAACTAATTGCCGGTCCGGCCATCATCGTCATCTATAAATAATAATCATTAACAGCTACTGCGTTGTACTACGGTAGTGTTATGTCTCATTCCTACAACCCCTTGACTACACCTGCTCAACGACCACAATCTGTACATAGCCGGTTACTTGTTAAAATTTTCAACGGTCTAGCTCGTTGTACTGTTACATCAATAATGGCACCCAGTGGCCAACAACAATTTGCAATTTCTAACGACCTACACGTTGTACTCTTACATCAACAATAGCACCCAATGGTCCACAACAATTTGCAATTTCCAACGACCTCCACGTTGTACTATTACATCAACAATGGCACCTAATGGCCAACAACAATTTGCAATTTCCAACGACCTCCACGTTGTACTATTACATCAACAATGGCACCTAATGGCCAACAACTCCAGCACCATGGACTAGAACAGCTAAACTCATTAATGTCAACTGTAATCGATCGCTCACCTCGTACAGTGATCCAGGGCTTCAGATTATCGGCGGCTGCAACCGTCCGACCTCTCTTTTGACCTTCCCTCAGATCCTCAACCTCGTACCGATCGTTGATCAGGACCTTGTGAATTCGGAACGGACCCTTGAACTTTGGATGCAGTTTCCTGCTACTTCCGGTGGCAGGGTCACTCGTGATTTGTACCAGAATCAGGTCGCCCTTTTTATACTGTTTCGCATCTCGGCGCGTCTTATCGTACCGCACCTTCTGCTCCTGCTACTTCAGGTCGATGTGCGTTTTTATGTCATCTCGCAACTCCGACAAATCCAACCGATGCACATCTTGGATCTCCGTTAGAAAACGGGCCTCCGTTATGCCCCTCGTCTCACAACCAATGAGAGCTTTCATCGGACTAGTGTTAATGCCCTTATTATGCATCGTGTTCAGCGCACTCTGGATTGGCTTCACTGCCAAATCCCAATCAGCTGGTTTCTGTCCTGCCGTGATGGCAGCCAGCGCCTGTACAATAGTCTTATTGTACCTCTCGCATTGCCCATTGGCCCTTGGAGTGGCCACCGCATTTAACACATGTTTCACGCCAAAACGTCCGGAATGACTGGGACGTGAATGCGGTCCCCCGATCGCTAATTATCCTGGAAGGAACTCCAAACAGATAGAACAGATTAGTCAAAATCTTTACAACGTATTGCGTCTTCTGACTCTTTACTCCCTCGATGACAGTGAACTTAGTGAATGCATCCACTATTACCAACAGGAATTTGTGATGCCTCCGACTGGTCTCGAACGGACCCACATGATCCATATGTAACGTGTGAAAAGGTACTGGTACCTTCTCAATAATGTTTAGCTTGCACTGCTTTTTGCCAGCCGCCTGTTTATAATAGGAACAATTTAGACAGGCCTTGACGTACTTCGCTACGAACCGCCTCATACCGGCGAACCAATAATTCCTTTGGATACGCTCCAACGTCTTCTCGGCCCCCATGTGGCTGGCATCATCGTGGCACAGCCTGCCAACCTGCATACGTGCAATTCGTGATACCACCCACGCTTTAGCGCGATCTCCCAGACGTCGGTACACCTTGCCATCTTGCAGCACGTATTCGTCGAAGTAGTGCTTGGCTTCGCCTATTGGTTTTCCCTCCATCAATATAGTTCGAATGCGCCCCAGTTGCTCGTCCTGCAGCTGAGCAGCAATTATTTAGTCACCTTCGGTAATGTCGACTTGCATGACTTCCAGCGTCAACGGCATGGGATTTCGGCTGAGTGCATCAGCATGCGCCATCTTTGTTCCAGCACGGTACTCAATCTCGAAGGTGTATTCTTGCACCTCCAACCACCATCTGGCTATCCTCGGCAACAGATCTTGCTTCGCGAATGTCGCCCGCACAGCATTACAATCAGTTACAACCTTAAATTGTATTCCTAGTACATACACCCTAAAATACCGCAACGCCGATACGACCGCCATCGTTTCCAGCTCATACGAATGGTAATGACGCTGGTCCGCCGTTGTCTATCTACTAAAGTAAGCTATTGCCACCATCTTATCATCGACTACTTGTAACAGGACGGCGCCCACGCCGATTGCGCTCGCATCAGTGTGTATTTCCGTCGGCTCATCCGGATCGAAAATTGTCAACACCGGTCGCGTGGTCAATTTCTCTTTAATCGCAGCGAACGCCTCCTTCTGTTCTTTCGCCCATACCCATAATTCGTTTTTTCTCGTCAGTCTCGTCAAAGGTTCCGCTATTGTCGCAAAGCCGGCAATAAACCGTCTGAAATAACTCGCCAGTCCTATAAACTGTCGTACCTGTTTGACGCACCGAGGTGCTTCCATGCACAGCACAGCCTCAATTTTACGACGTCCGGGTCGAACTCCTCGACTACTAATCTCTCTACCTAGATGCTTTATGGACTCCGCAAAGAACGAGCATTTGTTTAACTTAAGAGTTAAGTGATGTGCTCGGAATACTTCCAGTACTCGGCGCAACCGACTCATACCCTCTTCGATGGTTTTAGATGGTATAATCACATCATCCAGATACGGAAAAGCTATTTCACCCCTCAACACTTTATCCATCAATTCCTGAAAAGCTCCGGGCGTATTCATTGAACCAAATGGCATTCGCAACCACTCATAGTGGCCATCTGGTGTTATAAAAGCCGTTTTTTCGATTGAATTGTCCGCCATCGGTACCTGGTAGTATCCCGACGCTAAATCCAATCCCGTGAAATAACAACTACCACCCAATTGATCTATCCGATCTTCAATCCGCTGCATAGGGTACGGCTTTTTGATTGTAATTGCATTTAATTTCCGTAAATCAGTGCACATACGATATTCTCCATTGCTCTTCTTCACGAGTACGACCGGACTTGCATACGGCGAATTTGACTCCCGAATTATGTTATTTGCTAACAATTCGTCGACTATATTCTTCAATATTCGTTTCTCAAATTCAGCTAGCCGATACGGACGATAGACTACCGGTACATCCGATGTACATTGTATGCTAAATGAGATAGTATTCGTCTTGCCTAAATCCTTCATTGAGGGCGACACGCAATCCTCGAATTCTCGAATTAACTCGATACATTGTCGTCGCGCCGTTTCGTCAATGGGGCCCACGCGTATCGAGCCTTCCATCGACACATCCAGGAAACTTACACCAACGATATTTTCCGGCGACTTATTGATTTCCGGCAATTGCTTAAATAACAATTCCTTTCCGCGTTTGATCGTTACTATGTGTTCCTGTTCCAGAAAGTCGCGACCGACGATAACCTCATACGTCAGACAATCATCCGGTACAATGATTGTGCTGACACACGCTTTCGCATCCATTATCTTGATTTCGCATCAAACCGACCGATCACTGGTCGCGGTTTGTCCCGCGAAACCCCGCAACACGATATTAGGCCTCGTTACAGCAGGCATTTTATATTTCTCTACAATCGCACTAAGCACCAGGGTACAACCGCTCCCCGAGTCGATCAATCCGTTTACATGATGTCCGTTAATCGTAATTTCCGTTCGTACTAATTCGATTCCGGTCTGTTTTCGTCCACAATGTTTACGCGTTTTTCCTGCGGACACTTGTCGGTAAAATGCCCCCATCGTTTACACTTTTCGCATTTCATCTGCGGTTCGCGGCATTCTCTCGCGAAGTGATCCCCTTTTCCACAATTAAAACATTTCCGTGGCTTAGCATGCACATTCTTAAAGTAGTTCTCCGGTCCTTGTACTAGAGAAAATTGATTTTCTCTAGTACAAGGACCGGAGAACTACCTTAACGGCCTTATCTGTTGATTTCGGATCGCCATTATCAACGTCCCGCCACTTACTCGATTACAGCCATCTCGGATATCGATCCCTCCAATCGCTTCCCTTTTTTACCTGTCAGCGTTACTTTATCGCTTTTTGACGGTAACTCACTGAGGGCTGTCATATCCGCGTATAATTCGTTCGCGTCGTTAATCTGCGCGGAACGTACCGCTCTCGAAACATTTGCAGCCGCTATTCCTCCAATTACCGCGTCGATCATATATTTGTCCGGTATTTTAATGTCTAAACTACGTAATTCGCACAATTTTTGAAAGCAATAATCTCCCAGCGTCCGACCGGGAAGAGACTCGTAATTCGCGGCTTCCTTGAACAACTTTTGAAACGGAATAGACTTACGAAATTGTTGCGTTAGCTCTATTTTCGTGTTTTGCCACGTGACGGCCAATCGCGGCCGGGCGTCATACCATTGCCTGGCATACCCCTTCAATCGGCTCGGTATGAGCCTCATGACCGCTCGATCATCCCAATCGTATTGTTCCGCCAAGTCATCGACATGCTCGATCCATTTTTCAATCGTAATCTCATCCTTTGCCGAATCGAATGTCGGAATCATTACCTCGTCTCCTCGGTGGACGCACGAGCCTCGCGTCTGTGACCAACGATCTAACCTTTCCACGAGGCGCTCGAGCCTCACCACCCGCTCATCGGTATCGTTACTTCCGTCATCTCTTGACGAATTCGCCGAGGACGAACGACGCCTCTTATTCCTTCGCGCTTCGCCTTCCGAGTCACGACGCGAATTCCTTCCTCGCGCCTCGCTTTCCGACTCGCGACGCGACTTATGGCGGCCCATCGTTCTACCGCCCGATTTCGTCAGAATTTCCGAACTTCTACTTCGGCACGTGTGTAAATCCCGGTTCTGATATGTACGCTAATCGATAGATTCAGGACTGTAATAATTTTACTTCCCCACGTCAATATAACAATTATTCTTTTATTCGACTCGTCTTCCCTTTTCTCGAGGTCGATCTCTACAATACGTGTACGTGTGCGTCGTTACGCGACGCCAGCCAAACTCTGCCCGTCACGCGTTCCCCCGCTCGTCATCCCGAGCATACCGGCGGAAGCGCTGATTGGTCGAAGCTCGAGCCCGACCATTGGCTACGGCGCATCGGTAGGGTTGTCATCGCAGCAATCCGGCGGAAAGCCCGTATTCGCCGAGGGGCCCGTGGAATATCGCTTACATTTGTCATGGGCCATATGGCTGTATGACAAGCATTGTTTGTTATTGGGAACAGATGAAACGACGTGGTGTCGACTTTGCCCCGAACGTCGTTTTTCACTTTTGTCACTCCAAAACATAAAAATGTCGAAAATATACAAAAACTATTATCGGATTCGTATAGAGCATCGAATTTCCCATCAAAATCACTTACCGGTAGATTCGCAAGAGTAAAGCTCGATGAAAGAGTAGAAATTTTCGAGAGATCAGAAAAATTACTTTTCACCATCAAAACGCTTATGTTGCGCTAAAAATTAGCCATAACTCAGAATGTCACCAAATTCCGTTAATAATATTGGCACATAAAGACGCATTTACAGTAGGAAAGGTAAGTTGTATTGTATTGTATTGTATGTACTTTATTTCTTCCCCTTAGGGCTTGAAAGGCGTTTTTGGAAGGAACGTACCCAAACCTTTACAATTATTTACAACTATATCCTTTTTTTTTTTTTTTTTTTTTTTTTTTTGACGCGGAGAAATTTACTGCTGGAATCCCGGGCCGAAGCCCGGTTTGCCCAGTAGCCCTCTATGAGCCCTCTATAATAGGAGGGGGAAGACCCCCCGCCCTTGGGGGAGGGCGAGGGGAGTGCCGGATTTTTACCGGCTAAAACCCCGCGGGGATCCATCTCGGCGCGTTTGAAATGAAGGAGCCCCTGGAAACGTCGTGATTCTTCTGGGACTCCCTCCGCGCCACGCCCAGAAGTGGGCACCTATCCTGGGGGGACTTTGTCCCCCCCTAGCCTAACTAGGCTACTACCTTTTGTGACGGGTCAAGGGGATCCCAGCCCCGACCCGCCACCCTTCACGCTGGGGGTTTTTTTGACTGCGGATGCGCGGGAGCCCCCGCTCGCGCGCCCGCATCCCCAGCAGTTCCCCCTCCCAAGTGGGGAGGGGAATCTAGCGCCTCCCGTATCCGAAGCCCGCCCCCTTTTCAGGTGGCGGGGACCGACAGCAGGGAGGGAGAGCAGATATCGCCGGACGGAGAGCAGGCCTCCAACGAATGGTCAGGCCCGCGGCTGCCTCGGTGCTCCCCTATTTAACGGGGGCGGGCCTCCAACGAGTGGTAAGGCCCGCAGCAACCGAGGAGAGCTTCCGTCGGCTAACATCCGCCCCCTCCCTAACGTCTATGTCCTCCTCTTCTGTGGAGGACAGGAGAAGAGGACCGCGGCGCCGACGTGGTAATCGCGATCCCTCGTCACTGTCGCTGCCCGTTGCACGGGCGGCATCTGAAGGGGCGTCGCCATCCGTGCGACGGCGCAACGTGCGTCGCCGCGGTGATGGTGGTGGCGGTCGCCCCCGGCCTCTCGCACTCCCTGCCCTATTCCGGGCCGTGGCCCGGGGGGCGTCTGCTCGCGTTGGGCGGCGGCGCTGATCGTGCCGTCGCTGTTTTCGCGGCGGCGGTGGTGGCTGCCTACCGTCGTCGTTGTCCTCACTGTCAGGAGGGGGGTCAACTTCCCCCCTCCTGATCCTTTTGGCTGCCTCCTTCTGCGACATTACTTTGCCGCAGAAGGAGACAAAAGCCGCCCATTTGGCCTCTCTCCGTGATCCGAACCACCGCTTCTACGATGGCCGGCAGGGAGGGGGACCCTCCTATCTCCGCCCAGAGGACACGGCGCAGCCCCTCCCATGCTGGACAGTGCTCCAGCGTATGCTGCGCCGTGTCCGCCTCCTCCGGGCAGTGGTGGCGGCTTGTGGTGCGTTTCCTCCCAATGCGGCACAGGTACTCCCCGAAGTAGCCATGCCCCGAGAACACCTGCGCCGCATGGAACGTCAGTCCGCGTCCCTTTCTAAATTCCAGCCATTCCCGCAGGAATCCCCCACGCCATCCTACCAGCCCTACCCCTTAATTTCTCCCTCTGCAGCTCCTCCCTCACCAATATCCCGGCGTCCTCCTGTCTACCCCCAACACCCATCTCAGATATCTTTCTTCTAGCCTCTTCATCTCCTCTCTCTCTTCCCATCCCCCATATTTCGACCCCCGTGCCCCATTA
>NW_027250414.1:0-21609 GCF_030848795.1 Temnothorax nylanderi | reverse complement strand
AATTTAAGATCTTCTTCCTACATTTCTAACGGGTTTAACGCTACCTCGACTCCTGTTTCCCTCTAAACTTCACCTAATTTATCCGCAACTCTCACACGCATGCACAACACACTCGCTCCACTAACCAAGTCTCCTTTGTTCCGGTAATAAAATATTTTATTTTTCACATATCACAAATAGTTTTTGTGTCAAGAAAATTTGTTTGCTAATACGAAACATTTTTTTAGTGTAAATGTATTTGAAACATCTCTGAAGTGTTTCCGCATATTTCGTAGATATTTTGAGAAATACTTCAAACATTGCCGAAATCTTTCAGCATGGTTGCATTTGAAATAATTGCGGACATTGAAACATTGCCGAAATGATGTAGAAACGGTCGTGAAAAATTTCTGAAATATTAATAAAAGATGTAATATTTTAAATGGAATTTTGCAGAAATGCCTTTGAAATATTACATGCCGAGTGGGTAGTCACAACGATAATGTTTGTAAAATTCTCTAAACTAGCTGGACGAGCAAGGAGTCGCTGGAAAAGAAAAAACAGATTGAATCTGCTTTTAGAGTGTGTAAAGAGGCTTTCCTCGAGCTCTCTTCGGCATTTTTGAGTATGTTGGAGGGCGGATCCTCGGTTCCCCCTTCAACCGGGGATCTCGGTGGCTTTATCAGGAATTGTGTGACAGAAGCCTGTGACTCGTTGCTCGCACGCGTATCTAGTCTAGGATCGGTATCAGATAGGCCGTCGCCTCCTGCATCTTATGCGTCTGTGGCTGGGTCTGTGCAGTCAAAGGTTCGCGTGGCAGGGGGTCCGACATTAGACATCCCCAGCACGACTAATTTGTTAATAACACCTAGAGACGATAAAGTTAAGTTTGCGACCTCGGGCGAAATGAGGGATGTGCTACAGAACGCACTAAGACCTGCCGACTTCAACCTAAAGATCAAGCGAGTCTCGTCGGCTAAAAACAACGGGGTTCGTATAGAGGCACATTCCGTGGATATCGATAAAATGAAGGACTCACAGGTACTCGACAGGGTAGGTCTAAAGTTCGAGCAGGAGCCTAAGTTAAACCCAAGACTGCTTATCCGGGGGGTACCGCGCGGCATGACAGGGGACGAACTTAAATCGGAGATCATCGCCTTAAATTTGAGAGGAGTTGACACGACGGAGGTAAAAATATTTATGTTTTTCCCTCCAAAGAGAATCGCGCTAGCACCAGCTGTGTCATCGAGGTTCCACCGAATATCCGCACACTGTTATTAAAAGATAAATAGATATTTGTAAATTACAATGCGTACAGTGTCTCTGATTACGTAAAAGTGCTGCAATGTTTTAAATGCTTGGCTTTCGGTCACTTCGCTAGGCATTGCAGATTTACATCACTATGTGGACATTGTGCCAGCAGCCACGAAACCAAGGACTGCATGATGAACAATGAGGCTCCAAGATGTGGGAACTGTGCACGGTGGGGAAAGCATGGAGATGAGTCGCACTCTGCCTTGGACGGAAGGATGTGCCCAATTCTGCGTCGGAGAATAGCGGACAGAATTTTGCGAATTAATTACGGGTGATGGATTCCGGTGAATATATTCGCATTTGTCACGTGAATTGCCAGTCGCTGTTTGCACATCTTGATGAGTTCAGAGCACATTTCGTTGACTCGGAATATCACATAATCTGTATGTCTGAAACCTGGCTCAAACCAAACATTCCAGATCGCATGGTTTCTCTGCAGGGATACAATGTGTTTAGACGGGATATAATTGGCAAAACTGGTAGAGGAGTGGCCTTTTACCTCAGAGGAAATGCCCATGCCAGGATATTAAGACAATCCGAGGAAAATTACTGTCGCAAACCAGAATATTTGATGGCTGAAATTTCTATGGACGGGAACTTCAAGATTCTACTGGCCGTAGTGTACAGGCCACCGCACTGCGGCTACATTGAAGAATTCTTCAATGCTTTTTCTGAGTTATCGGCACTGTACAGGCACACTGTCGTTTTTGGAGATTTTAACGCGGACCTCAACACGCGGACTTTCGACGCGGAGCAGATCCGTTCATTGGTGGATGCGATGCATTTCCATCTTGTACCATATGAGCCCACACATCACACGCGCACATCTTCGACGTGGTTAGATTTATGCATAATCGACGACTATGACAAATTAGTTGCGCATGGTCAGCAGGAGGCGTGTTATTTGTCTGCCCATGATCTGGTCGACATTACGTACAAAGTAAAAGTCGAGCGTTTTCAACGGCGTCACATTATAGCTAGAGATTTTCGCTCTTTTAATTCTGAAACTTTTTGGAACGAATTGGCGGAATACGACTGGAGCTCAGTATTCACCGCGGAAGACATAGACAGCAAGTTAAGAATCCTAAATGACTACCTTCTAAAATGCTTCGATAAGCATGCACCGCTACGCAATGTCTATCCCAGGCACCTGCCCGCTCCTTGGCTGACCAACGATATTAAGAGCAAAATGAAGGAGAGGAATATGGCTAGGAGGAAGTGGAAACGATGCAGAAATGACACGAACTACGACAACTACAAACATCTACGTAATCAGGTTCAATCACTAGTACGTAAGGCTAAATGTAATTATTACCAAGATGCCTTTCAAGATCTAAGGGAACCTAATATTATTTGGAACAGGCTCAAACATCTAGGATTAATCAAAAACAATCCTCAGAAATGAAATTGCTCTTTTCTACAGAAGAACTGGTGGACTTTTTCACCTATGGTACGGCGGGGACTAACAGGGACGCGCAAAATACCACAGCTTTCTACTTGGGTGAGGAATCATATGATGACTCCAAGTTTTATCTAGGCAACATTGAACCCGGGGAAGTGCTCAAGGCGATCACGCGAATCAGGTCGGACGCAGTCGGTGCGGATGGACTGTCAATGAAACTCATTTCAAGGGCTTTGCCTTGTATTCTTTCAACGATCACACATGTATTCAACTTCAGTCTTACTCATGGAGTCTATCCTATCTTGTGGAAAAGTGCCATAATACAGCCCTGCCAAAGGTTAAAAGTCCGTCGGAATTAAAGATTACAGGCCAATCTCCATTTTGTGTACTGTCTCCAAGGCTCTCGAACACATTTTGGCCGAGCAGATTAAGGTCTATCTGGATGACCATGACTTACTGGATCCCCATCAATCAGCCTACAGAAAGGACCACTCTACGCAGACCGCGCTGATAAGAATTCTTGACGACGTGAGACAGGCCGCTGACGCTAGAAAAGTCACCATCGCAATCTTCTTCGATTTTTACAAAGCTTTCGACAGCGTGGATCATTACGTATTGATTGAAAAGCTAAGGAACCTCGGCTTTACATGTTCGGCACTGCGCTGGCTGTGCTCCTATCTCTGCGATCGAAGGCAGGTGGTTCGTGACCCCGTCTCGCGTGCGACGTCGACAGAGAGGACAACGACTACTGGAGTCCCCCAAGACTCTGTACTTGAACCCTTATTATTTATTTTATATCTGTGTGGTTTTAGCAAAGTTTTGAGACACTGTAAATACAATTTCTACGCTGACGACCTGTGCATTTACTTGCATACGGAACTGAAGTACCTGGCTGAGGCTGTGCAAAAAGCGAATCAGGACATTTCCAACATAGTACCCTGGGCTACGGAAAATCGGCTATCTCTCAATCCAAGTAAGACCACGGCAATGATCATGGGCACAGTCCGTTACATTAATGGTCTTCCATTAGATGATCTGCCTCATATAGTAGTGGACACCATAATATCGTATAAAGAGTCAGTTGTATACCTGGGGTGACCATCTTAAATACACTCTCTTGGAAAGAACAGGTATCAAAAACTGTTTCCAGAGTGAACGCCTCGGTACACCAGCTCAAGTTGTGCAAGCATTTTATGCCGCCTCTGTTACGTGTAAGGTTAATTTGCACCCTGATCATGCCTTTTTGATTACTGTTGCGCAACATTCACTGACATCACAAGAGAACATAATACGCGCTTGCAACGAGCCTTGAACACCTGTGTTAGATTCGTCTGTCAGGCTAAATGGGACAAACATATCACGCCTTATTTCGAAGAGCTCAAGTGGCTAAAGGTACACCAGAGACGATTATATTTTGTCGGTAACTTAACATACTCCATCCTTTATTCTAAGAAACCCTCTCATCATTGTACCAGGCTTTTACTTACAAGGCGACAAGGCAGTGCGCGATACAAGATCTCACCCGAAGTCGTTGTCCCTCCTTCAATGTAGAACGGAACTATATAAAAAATCGTTCATTAGTTTCGCGGCCGAACTATGGAATAGCTTACCACTAGACTTGCGTAATGCCTCCACGAAGGGGATTTTCAAGTGTGACTTATTTAAATATTTACTTAACACACATCCACAAAGTCAACAATAGCGATTTTTCTATTTTGTTTTTTCTTTTTTATTTCTTTTCTCTATTTTTTCTCCTACATATGTTACAGATGTACATATTATTTTTGTTATTTTGTCACTTTGTATTTTCTTTCTTTTGTATATGCGCTTGAGGGGAGAAATCCCGGAGCGCTTAATAAATAGCGATTCATCATCATTATCATCTCTCTCTCTCCCTCTCCCTCTCCCTCTCCTCTCCCTCCCCTCTCTCTCCTCTCTCTCTCTCTCTCTCTCTCTCTCTCTCTCTCTCTCTGTAGTATCATTGCTTGTCTATTCTCTTTGCTCCTGCTTTAAGCGAATCTATTTTCTGCCGTAAGCCGCCTTCGGGCCATTTTGTTGCAGGTATTAGCAGGTTTTTTGTTGCTTGTCACGTGCTATCATTATCTTTCTGGTGCTTGCTACCTAATTAGAAGCATTTCTGTGGCAAATATCATCGCTTGTTCTAACCTAATTCTTGGCTGTTCCTGTGGAAGACGTTGATCTCAGCTGTGCATGCGCCTATCGTTGCCGATCTTCCCTATCTATATGCTATTTTCTGAACACGTGCTATCTAGTGACTGCTGACTCTGCGATATTTCTTGTGATCTATACGGAACACTCTGATCGCGGATCGATACTACAGAACTCTACTTTTAAGTGATTAAGCGATTGTAGATAACACATGCAGCGTACGTGTGTTAAGTGTAGGGGAGACCGGGGCTAGACCGCTAACGGGGTAAATCCGCCAAATCAAATATCTCGGAACCTGTATATTGTGCGAACTCGCTATTAACATTGTAAACGCTGCTTATGGTACCCATGTGACCAACGGAGTTTCGGCAGGTTACCTGCCGTGTTATGATTTTTACGGAGGCAAACGTGTTTTCGTGGTGAAAAGTGAAATTTTCTGCGCGTGGAAATTTTGTAATATCTGCAATAATATTTGCTCTCCAAATCTCGAGGTACGTGATTATAAATGCATGCTGATTATAAAAAGTAATGCATGCTGAACACGAATCCAGTGTAGATATCTAATATTTCATGGGCGATCAAACCTGAAACTGATTTATCCCGGGGGGGGGGTGGCGGTTCAACCCCGGCATTTTTGAGATTTCAATTTTTGCACCGTTGTCGTTTTTGCTCTATACCGGTTAAACAAAGCGACGTAGATAAAAATTTCCTGTATAAATTTTGTAGCTAAAGGTTCACTCTTTACAGTGGTATACCACATTTAACTACAATTATTTATTTTGTTGTTAAAAATCGGCACCGAAAAAACTAACGGTCTAGCCCCGGTCTCCTCTACTAAACGGATTGCTGGTGAATCTGTTTCATGTGCTGAGTGTCATAGAGCATTTCATCCGGGTTGTGTCAAAGCTTACGTAGGTACGAAGTCCGCTAGTGCTTGTTGTAAATTACAATTTTTAAATATGCCATTTACTAAAGTATCTGACATTGTTGATGCCTCGCTTGGCGGTGCACGTATGCATTCCACTACGCATGACACTATGCATGACACTATACATGACTCTACCATGATCTTTTGCGTGGATTGATTGCGAAGTTTTCCGCTTTTATGGACGGTCAGCAACGTACTAAAAAGAACTAAGTGATAACTTAATCACTTGAATAAGCTGCTGACACCGGCCAGACAGACACCGTTGGCATGCATTGCGCAATTGGAGCGGATAGCGCTGAACTTATTCGCGAAATTCACGACTTGATCTGCTCAGTCATTTCAGGGAACTCATGGGGGAAATGAGTTAATCATTTCGGGTTTACCATTGGCGTTATCTGTTGCTCCATCTGAGCTTGCCAGGAATGTGCTAAAGGCATTGGACGTTCCTGACTTGTCTTGCCATATTCTCGGTGTCAGAACTGTTAAGAAGGCACTGTCGGCGACTTCCACTGTTGCTGCATCTTCCGGCTCAGTCGTTGTTACCTTGCCTCGAGTGCCGTGCGCGATATGGTTATTTCAAAAAAGCGGGAAAAGGTGTTCTCAAATGTAAGGACGTATGCGGTGGTAACTCAGATCGTTACATTTATGTAAACGAGTTGTTATCCAAGAGCACTTACGACATGTTACAACGGCTAAGAGTGTTGCTAAAGAGAGGTCGTATAAGTATGTCTGGGTAAGGAATGGTCAAATATGTGTTAGGTCTTCTGATGGTCAACCTGTTTTCATATTGATTCCGACACTGATCTAGCTAAGCTTATCTGACTGGTCCGACCGGCTCGTTCCTTGTTCTTTGATCGTTCGGCTTAATCAACATGTATTCTTCTGGGATACGTTTTGCTGAAATCAAGCTTATTCCTTTCGTGGACATATCGACTTGCTTGCACGTGAAATTGGATAACATTGTTTCTGGTATAGAACCTCTAGTGCTTTCATTCCTTATTATTAGTTCGTAAATTGCGCTGCGCCTTAGTTCTTAGTTTTATATACACTATTTAGTTCTCTTTGGTAATACTGCTCCTTATCTTATTCTTTTTCACTGTACTTATTATTAGTTAAGTTACGTTAATTCTTAGTTTTTTACAGGGTATATTATTGAGATTGCTGCTGCTTGCCTTATGAGAGAGAGCATGCACATCATACTAACTTCTGACCGCTATAGTTTGCTTTTGTTTACATCTCATTGTATCTCTGCATCTTGTAACTGCTATTTTATTGTAATTGCGATATTATGTAACTGCTATATTACCTTTTGCCTTTTAGCCTTTGCTTGGGCATAATAAATTATATCTATCTATCTATCTATCTATCTATCTATCCTCTCTCTCTCTCTCTCTCTCTCTCTCCTCTCTCCTCTCTCTCTCTCTCTCTCTCTACTCTCTCTCTCTCTCTCTCTCCTCTCTCGTAGTAGCGTTGTGTGTTTGTTCTCTTTGCTCCTGCTTTAAGTGAACATATTTTCTGCCGTGAGTTGCCTTCGGGCTATTTTGTTGCAGGTTTCTTAGCATGTTTTTATTCCTTGTTACGCACAACTATTATCTCTCTGGTGCTTGCTACTGATTTGGAGCATTTCTGTTGCGAGTATCATTGCATCGGTCTAACCTAACTACTGGATATTCTTGTGAAAGACGCTTATCTCAGCTGCGCATGCGCCTGTAGTTGCTGATCTATTATCTTCACGCTGCTTTCCGAGCATATGACATCGAGGAGACTGTTGATTGGCTGCCCTGTGTCTACCGCTGCGACATACTGTGTGATCTATGCGCAGCGCGGTGCTTGCGGATCGATGTGAACCGTCTTTTACTTAGATCTGTGATTGGCTGCCGTGACGTACTACCATCTGTTACCTGCCGGGCTGCGGTGCTGTATTCTTTGGTTGTACTTTTTGCTGTGGTCAGCGGATCATGCAGCGTGTGTGCACAAGTGTAATAAATTGATTGCGACTGCATCAATCGAATGCGAATGCAGGAGATCGTTTCATCCAGGATGTGTCAAGCCATACTCTCGTTCCAAGTATGCAGATACTTGCTGTAAATCATTGGCTGCCTCATTAAGGGCACCTCTTACACCTGAGGTGGAAAATGTCGCGGTACCATTGACTGCCTCATCTGCTGCCCCTCTTACGAACCGCGACGTGGCTCCGTGATTCCGAGGGAACGCACATTCGTATTTTGACAACAGGTTCCTTACCT
Organism: Temnothorax nylanderi; assembly: GCF_030848795.1. Taxonomy (NCBI): domain Eukaryota; kingdom Metazoa; phylum Arthropoda; class Insecta; order Hymenoptera; family Formicidae; genus Temnothorax; species Temnothorax nylanderi. The sequence continues at coordinate 13,571 of NW_027250414.1, read as the reverse complement.
TCTTTTGTAGGAGGTTTTATGATACTTACTTGCATTAAATATACAGGGGCTCTCGAGATTACACGAGGTGATCAACAAAAGTCCACTCGAGACAGAGAATTAAGAATTTACGAAACGGATGGAAGTTGGGAAACAAGTTTAAGAATGCAGGCGGGTCAATGAGTAATCAGCTTTTCGTTCTAAAATATTTTCTGTATCAAAAAATATATAAGTATATATATATTATTCATTATTAAATTAAAATCGGGAGAAAAGCGTATTCCTGTCCGAGACTGGAGTCTGGAGTCGCCGTCGTTCCTTTCCTCTCCTCTTCGGTCCGCTTACAAACTACAATCATCTGACACATATACTTAGCTAAAAGTGTGACGTCCGCAAGCAGCATCGGCGTTATCGAAACGGAATTGCCGCCAGTCTACCTAAGTCTTCGCGCCATCGCCGTCATCTTCTCGCGAATGAGGCTAGTGCAGTACTTGATGCTCGCTAACGAAAGACGCAGTCGTTAAAGAGACGGACCTAAAGAATGAAGAGAAGAGAGTGAAGAAGGGCGGCGACGCGGAAGAAGTTCTCGAGGCGAGATCCGGGAGCCACCGCACCGCCACCAGCTCGCCAACGCACTCCGGTCGCACTCGCGACCATGAAGCCGGTACATGAAGAGCGAGGGAGAGATGAATTGAGGAGTGAAAGATCGAGTCCTCATTGCGATTCTCGCGACGTCTCTGGTACTTCCTTCTCGCCTTGTTTCGGGATCGTCACCGCGTACGTCGAAACGTAGCGGGGCGCCGGGCAACCTGTCGAGCGCACGGATGTGGCGTCTAGTGGGCCTGCTACCGTCCGCCAGAGATCCCAGGTTTGAGTCGCTGCTGCATAGCCGTGGCTGTGGAGGGGATAGGATCGCGTCACGTGACGCTGACGCACACAAGCCAAGCGCCCCGTGTACATGTGCGCTCGGCGTTCGGCCAGCCTCGGCCAGCTAGAGAGAGCAAACATGCTATGCTCTTTCTCTTTCTCTCTTGAACCGGCGCGCGGCGCGTCGTCAGCCACGCGGACGAAATACGTATATTAACGGCTTGACTGTCGCGTGCCTCTTTCTACACTACATGCGATCAGATGCGATACACTATCATATCGCTTAATGATTTTACAATCTAGAAGTTATAATCATTAATTAATTAAATTATAATTTCTTGTGTATATAAAAAGTATTAACTTAAAATTAAGGAAGTAAAGGATAGAAAAAGAAAATGAAATCCACTCTTGGCCAACGTGTACGTCTTTTTCTTACAAAATCATCTGTTAGTAATTTAAAAAGATGATTTATAATTAGCACAATAAAATGTAAACAAAGAATTTATATTAAGGTTTTATTACATGCTAGTGGATAAATTATTCTAATATATTTGTTATTTTACTAATAAAAAATATATGTAATAAAATAAAAGAGAGAAATTATTTTTACAACAAAATAAATAATTTTTTAAATAAAGCTGAAGGTTTATTTGAGCCAACGCATGATATTTCCATACAATGTACTTATTTAAGATTTCATATTTGAATATGGTTCGTCTTTTCATTTGGAATTAATGATTAAAATAACAAAATTATCGATTTATGGTAAAATTAAGAAAAATATCGAGTAAAAGTAATTAAGCAAGGAACAAATATTTCTGTTATGTAAATTTTTTTTTAATAGACGACGTACACATTGTTGCTCAACGGAAACCGCGAGAAGGTGGTGGTCTCTTCCGTCAGTAGGAAATGTAAAATATTATTTTCTTTAATATAATATTAAAGAAAATAACTTCTACATTTCCAATGAATGAATGAATGAATGAATGAATATTTAATGTAAATAGGATAGAAGATAGATAGAAATAGATAGGAATAGATAGAATAAAGGATAGTTAAAAGGATAGATATAAAAGAATAAATAAAATAGGAAAAAATATAAAGGATAGAGAATAGAAAAGCAAAAGTAATATATGTATAGAGAATATTATGATAATTTTAAGATCACTTTTCACAATTTATAATTAACAGAATGTGGAATAAAATCGTATATATGTATATAGAAAAAATTAAAAAAATTACATTTATAAATGTATGCATACATTCATAAATGAATTGTTTTCTATATTATACGATGCAAAAAATTATTAACATAATTGTATTCTTTATCTGTTGTGAATTATAAATTGTGTAAAGTGACCTTTATACAAGAAGTACTAAATAATTTAAACCGTTTCGATTTTTTAAATAAATATCGATAATAAAATGGCTATGAGAGTCAGACGCTGTTATCGGTGCGTAAGTGATCAAAATCACTAATTTATTCCAAGTAAATTACAATCGAACGTTTCGGCTCAACACTTCGAGCCATCTTCAGCGATGTCAAATTACGAAAATTAAAATGTTACAAAGTTCTCCATTCCAACGTGGTAAGTTTCCTTGTTTGGAGATTTCAGGAAACGAAATTGAAAAAGACTACAAGATCCATATCTGTAAAGATAGTTACCCTGTTACATCAAGTATTCAATTAAAAAATCCATGGCAACTCACCAAGTAGTCTGGAGAACGAATGCATCAGAACAAGCCTTAACGAGGCGAGAATATAAATGCGGAGTGAACATCACAAAGAAAAATAATCTGTACTCAGGGATTCTGAGATCCCGACGGCACAACGCACGAAACGGTATTAACAGGAAAAATGTCTTAAGTCAAAAATATAAACGTGTAGGTCAAGCAAGTAAGAAATAAAACTAATAAATATTCCGTGTATAAACAATGAAAATTATAAACGTGTAGGTCAAGCAAGTAAGAAATAAAACTAAATATTCTATGTATAAACAATGACAGGTGATACGACGCAAAATGTTTATGGACATGGTTTACAATTTGTTTCTCCCAATCAAATTCGTGGTCGAAATTGATTCTATGTTCGGTAATGCCGGACTGGGTTGTTGTATTTCTCCGAATATGGTTACGATGTTCCGAAATTCTCGTTTTTAATTGCAGCCTCATCGTCTGACCAACATATGACGCGTCGCAATTCTTACATGAAATTTTATACACCACATTTTTATTTGATTGGATAGGGAGAATATCCTTCTGCACTTTAATAAACTTCTGAAGTTTATTCAGACTATAGAACGACAATTTGACATTAGCATCTGTAACAACTCTTTTAAATTTCTCGGATATATTAGAGACATATGGTACTGTAAACCATTTACATTGCCTCTCTTCGTTCGTAGATGAAGATTCATTCTGTTTACGAGTGCATTTGTTTAACAAAGATTTAATTCTAGTATTAACAGTGTTAAAAATAAATGTCAACGGGTAGTCGTTCTCTAAGAGAGTGTCTATTACGAATTTCAGATTTTTTAAATGGTATTTCGGATGTGAAAGTAAGAATGCCCTATCAACCATGCCCATAACTGTGCCTCTTTTTTAGGAAATAGGGTGCTGCGAGATAAAAAATTAAGATAGCGGCCCGAGAACGTCGGTTTGTGAAACCAGTCGAATTCAAGCACATTATTGTTTTTGATGATATATGATGATAACGGCAAGGAAAATGCCAATAGACCGGAAACTAGTGCTTCCCGCGATAACTCAATGAACAACGATTTTTATAAAGACACACATTTATCAGAAACAGAATTTGAAGCTGCGGAAGTTATACTATCTCTGAATAATGGTAAACATTGGATAAACAAAGCAGAGGATAAAACTGCGTGTGTAAAGTCAATGTTGGAATTACAAAATGCCATGGAGAAATCACGTAAAATGCACCCGATTATCGGTGCATCGACTATCTTAATTTTTTATCTCGCAGCACCCTATTTCCTAAAAAAGAGGCACAGTTATGGGCATGGTTGATAGGGCATTCTTACTTTCACATCCGAAATACCATTTAAAAAATCTGAAATTCGTAATAGACACTCTCTTAGAGAACGACTACCCGTTGACATTTATTTTTAACACTGTTAATACTAGAATTAAATCTTTGTTAAACAAATGCACTCGTAAACAGAATGAATCTTCATCTACGAACGAAGAGAGGCAATGTAAATGGTTTACAGTACCATATGTCTCTAATATATCCGAGAAATTTAAAAGAGTTGTTACAGATGCTAATGTCAAATTGTCGTTCTATAGTCTGAATAAACTTCAGAAGTTTATTAAAGTGCAGAAGGATATTCTCCCTATCCAATCAAATAAAAATGTGGTGTATAAAATTTCATGTAAGAATTGCGACGCGTCATATGTTGGTCAGACGATGAGGCTGCAATTAAAAACGAGAATTTCGGAACATCGTAACCATATTCGGAGAAATACAACAACCCAGTCCGGCATTACCGAACATAGAATCAATTTCGACCACGAATTTGATTGGGAGAAACAAATTGTAAACCATGTCCATAAACATTTTGCGTCGTATCACCTGTCATTGTTTATACATAGAATATTTAGTTTTATTTCTTACTTGCTTGACCTACACGTTTATAATTTTCATTGTTTATACACGGAATATTTATTAGTTTTATTTCTTACTTGCTTGACCTACACGTTTATATTTTTGACTTAAGACATTTTTCCTGTTAATACCGTTTCGTGCGTTGTGCCGTCGGGATCTCAGAATCCCTGAGTACAGATTATTTTTCTTTGTGATGTTCACTCCGCATTTATATTCTCGCCTCGTTAAGGCTTGTTCTGATGCATTCGTTCTCCAGACTACTTGGTGAGTTGCCATGGATTTTTTAATTGAATACTTGATGTAACAGGGTAACTATCTTTACAGATATGGATCTTGTAGTCTTTTTCAATTTCGTTTCCTGAAATCTCCAAACAAGGAAACTTACCACGTTGGAATGGAGAACTTTGTAACATTTTAATTTTCGTAATTTGACATCGCTGAAGATGGCTCGAAGTGTTGAGCCGAAACGTTCGATTGTAATTTACTTGGAATAAATTAGTGATTTTGATCACTTACGCACCGATAACAGCGTCTGACTCTCATAGCCATTTTATTATCGATATTTATTTAAAAAATCGAAACGGTTTAAATTATTTAGTACTTCTTGTATAAAGGTCACTTTACACAATTTATAATTCACAACAGATAAAGAATACAATTATGTTAATAATTTTTTGCATCGTATAATATAGAAAACAATTCATTTATGAATGTATGCATACATTTATAAATGTAATTTTTTTAATTTTTTCTATATACATATATACGATTTTATTCCACATTCTGTTAATTATAAATTGTGAAAAGTGATCTTAAAATTATCATAATATTCTCTATACATATATTACTTTTGCTTTTCTATTCTCTATCCTTTATATTTTTTCCTATTTTATTTATTCTTTTATATCTATCCTTTTAACTATCCTTTATTCTATCTATTCCTATCTATTTCTATCTATCTTCTATCCTATTTACATTAAATATTCATTCATTCATTCATTCATTCATTGGAAATGTAGAAGTTATTTTCTTTAATATTATATTAAAGAAAATAATATTTTACATTTCCTACTGACGGAAGAGACCACCACCTTCTCGCGGTTTCCGTTGAGCAACAATGTGTACGTCGTCTATTAAAAAAAAATTTACATAACAGAAATATTTGTTCCTTGCTTAATTACTTTTACTCGATATTTTTCTTAATTTTACCATAAATCGATAATTTTGTTATTTTAATCATTAATTCCAAATGAAAAGACGAACCATATTCAAATATGAAATCTTAAATAAGTACATTGTATGGAAATATCATGCGTTGGCTCAAATAAACCTTCAGCTTTATTTAAAAAATTATTTATTTTGTTGTAAAAATAATTTCTCTCTTTTATTTTATTACATATATTTTTTATTAGTAAAATAACAAATATATTAGAATAATTTATCCACTAGCATGTAATAAAACCTTAATATAAATTCTTTGTTTACATTTTATTGTGCTAATTATAAATCATCTTTTTAAATTACTAACAGATGATTTTGTAAGAAAAAGACGTACACGTTGGCCAAGAGTGGATTTCATTTTCTTTTTCTATCCTTTACTTCCTTAATTTTAAGTTAATACTTTTTATATACACAAGAAATTATAATTTAATTAATTAATGATTATAACTTCTAGATTGTAAAATCATTAAGCGATATGATAGTGTATCGCATCTGATCGCATGTAGTGTAGAAAGAGGCACGCGACAGTCAAGCCGTTAATATACGTATTTCGTCCGCGTGGCTGACGACGCGCCGCGCGCCGGTTCAAGAGAGAAAGAGAAAGAGCATAGCATGTTTGCTCTCTCTAGCTGGCCGAGGCTGGCCGAACGCCGAGCGCACATGTACACGGGGCGCTTGGCTTGTGTGCGTCAGCGTCACGTGACGCGATCCTATCCCCTCCACAGCCACGGCTATGCAGCAGCGACTCAAACCTGGGATCTCTGGCTCCGCCGCGAGCAGCCGTGCGTTCTCTGCATTGAACTCTGAACTCGATGGATTCGAAGTCCAGCAAAACGTATCGTCTGGCCTCGAAGTCAACGAGAAGTCCTCGACAAGAGGAAGACGACTTCACCTCGAGCGACGAACGACGGCGTCCGAGCGATCTCCTCTTTCCGCGAACACACACTCAATATTTCACTCGCGATCACCGTATCGAATTCGGGGAAGATCCCGAGTTCGCGCGAGCGCGCACGCAATGACGTTCCTCTCGAAACGGAACGGAACCCGATCGACCGTGGGGCAACGCGATATTGTCCCGTGGCGTTTTGCGGCGAAAGACGCGTTCGTGCGTGAGGCCACCTCGTCCTCCTCGGCGAGAGCGCCGCGAGTTCTCGTAAACCGTCATCGTTTTTCCCCGTTGTTGCCCCCCGTTCATCGTTGCCGAGTCACACCTCGTACCACGTGCGTCGCGGGGCTCTGAGAATAGAAGCGCGAGGCATTAATCTAATTTTCACCAGGCCAAATTAAATTGCGATCGCCGGGCGGGAGGAGGGGGAGGGGAGTGAAAGAGAAGAGGGGGGAGGGAGAGAGTGCCGCAGTCAGGCGCGATCGCCGCGGAATGCGAAGAATAATTTTCGTGAAACGTCGGCGTGGCTGACCGCGGAAACGCGCGCCAGCCATATGCGATAGCCGTCGAAAAGGGGGGGGAGGGGGTGGGTTCGATCGCGAAGGGTAGAGCTAGCCAGACAAGAGAGAGAGAAAGAGATAGAGAGAGAGAGAGAGAGAGAGAGAAGCGCAAGCATCATCGATAATGCAGCGCGCGGTCACCGAGACCTCTCTCTCTCTTTCTCTCTCTTCCTCTCTCTCCCTCCAACTGTTTCTCATTCTCTCTCCTCGCTCTATTCGCATTTCCTCTCGCGACTCGTCGAGTTCCACAATTCCGTCGGCGATCCCACGTATTCCCAAAGTGCGCACATTCTCACTGGCACTCGCGGAAAACGGAGTTCCCTCTCTCCCCCGGGGGGGAACACTCGCGACACTCCGCGGCACTCGCAAGGAAGAACTCTCGTCCGCGGCACCGCAAGATCGAGGAGACGTCGACGTTGCGCGACGCGACGCACTCGTCATCCGTCCGGTGCGTCGTATATGCACGCACGACGTCGGTCGGCCATTCAGCACTGGCGTGCCAGAGACTCACACACTCGCGCCGCGGATGGCGCGGATGCATATGTCGCTCGGTCGTCGCACGGTGCACATACCGGGGAACGCGCACCTCGCGCGGTGGAGCATCGATTGGGCGGACGATGTCGACACACTTTAACGTCGCGAATCTCTGCAGAGGCACCTCTCCGTTAGGACGACGATGACTTCACGGGGGGGGGGGGGGGGGGAAAAACGAGCGGAAAACCGGAAGGAGGGAGAGAGAGAGACACAGAGGGGGAGAGAGAAAGAGAGAACCAACCTTCGGCGATGACAGCGACGGACTGCGTGCCTAGACACCATCGCACTCGCGAACGAACGAACGAACGAACGGAGGGACGACGGACGGACGCCGCCGCTGCGCTGCACCGCGATGGCCGGGAGGAACGCGACGATCGAGGGGAGCGGAGGAACTGGCGAAACTGTCGCGTTGCGTCGCGCCGCGCCACGCCGCGCCGCTCTTCGCTCGTCTCGTTTACGAGCGGATCGGAGCGGAGCGAAGTGGAGCGGAGCGGAGCAACGGCCACCTTGTTCGCTCGCTCGTCCGAGTTACGCATTCGGCGCATCCGACGTGTTCCGGCGGTGTCACGGAACGGACGGGGGTCCGTCCGTCCGTCGCATCACACACTCCGAACTCCGAGCCTCCTCGAAGGGGGGTTTTCCTCGCGGGGAGAGTAGGGGAGGCGCGAAGCGCGCGAGAGGGGGTAAGCGAAAGCGGAAAGAGCGGGAGAGTGTCGCTTACCCGATACAGAGAGGAATTTTATTGGCTCCCGCCGAGGCCAATGTCCCGCGAGGCCTTCCTCGCGGTCGCGAGGTGCGCGACGGCCGAGGCGATGAGGGAGCAGCGATAATCTCGAATGCTCGGCCGCTCGGCGGAGGACCGTCGACACTGCCGACAGACGCGGCCTCGGCGGTCTCGGGGGTGGCCTTTTGGAGGACGGATCTCACTCTTTCTCTCTCTCTCCGTCGCTCGACGTCGGCCGATTGACACGAGAACGCGTGGCGATCGTGACCCACTATGATTCAGCTTTCAGATTTCTAGTTCGACTTCAAATTTTTTCCGAATTTTTTTCATTTTATTTTGATTGTACGATTACTTTTAAAGACACGTCGACGGCCGCTGGCCGCCCCTTCGGGGCGGCCGCCCGGGTGCACTGCACCCGTTGCACCCGGCTTGAAACGGCCATCGTGAGTGATCAGTGGGAACACCGGCAAAGTCGAGAACCTTCGAAGATATTTGCGATCCGAGTTTCAGATTCTTCGAACGAGCTCGAATCGATATTGCCAAGTGCAGGGACACATTGTAATCTGAATCAATCTATTTGTCTCTTAAATGGCACGAGATTTGAAGCTGCGACGTTAAGGGCACTGCATTGCAGACGTTTTTTTGTCGGAGTTCATGGTTTCGCACGGCCACGGGGGTCACTCACGTCTTCGCGTCTTCGGGACGATTCAGTTCGACCATCGCACTTCGATACTTCTCGAAGGAGTAAGAGAGAGACTCTTCGTTCAACGTTTGGACGAGGGATGAGGTCGAGGCGCACACCTCGTGTGGGAAAACCGAACGACGGGGTCAGACGGCCAGCGGGTTCAGTGACACGGAAGAGAATTTGCTTTTCCGCGGAGGAGTGAGAGACAAAAAGAAAGAGGGAGAGAGAGAGAGAGAGAGAGATAGACCACAGAGGGAGGAAAAGAGAGGACGATCGTCCTCGCGCAACGAATTCCGCGCGAAGGAGAGCTAAAGAGAACGCATTCGGAGTAGTTTCGCGCACATGGCCTGCCTTCCGTCCCTCGTTCCCCCGCCGCCCCCTCTTTCCTTCCCTTCTGCCGATCCCGCGGCTCTTTCGCTTCCTTCGACCCTACCTCTCCCGTAGCCCTTTTTCGACGGTGCGAAATTCAGTGCCCAGCGGCGTAGGGAGCGAGGGACCTGACCCGACGACGGGGTACCGAACGGAACGAGACGCGGTTCCCCACTCCGCGCGCGCGGTGTACCTTCCCCGTTTATCCCTCCTACGATCGAACGGCCGGCGTTGCCGTTTGCAATGGCGTTGCCAGCTCCGTTGCAACGAGTGGGAGAGAGGAGAGCCCGTTATCCCGCCTAAGGTCGCCTTCGAAAATCGGCTGGCGTTACGGTGATCGAAAATCCCGTCGTCGTTAACGTCGTCGGGACGTGACGATGTCGTCGCGCCGAGCGTCATTGACGCGACTTCGGGGTCACCACGTCGCGCGGATTCGTCGCGCGGACGTGGGGAAGAGCCCCCCCCCCCCGATCGTTACCGTTAATCATGCGATTCGCGTCCAAGTTAGCCCCTGTAATTCGCGCTCGTCCGACCGAGTCCGGCCGGTCGCGTTTTACACCCGCGCCGCGGCGACGAAGGTCGCGATTCGCAAACGAGAGCGAGTGAGGGCTGCATCTCGTCGCAAGGACTACAACATCTCACTCGCCACACCGCGACGGAAGCGTCGCTTAACAATTTCATTTTCCCTCGCGCGCAGGACGGACGGATCATTCTCCTTCTCTCTGTCTTTTTCCTTCTTTCGTTGCATCTCTCGCCGATTCTCCCTTCGTTCCTTCCTCCTTCTACGCGCTCGCACGCAAGCTTGAAAAGTGCAACGGACGATATCTCGTGGTGGCGCGGTGCATACAGGCGATGGCATTGACGGGAGGAAGGGGCGGGGGGGGGAGGAGGAGAGAGAGAGAGAGAGAGAGAGAGAGAGAGAGAGAGAGAGAGAGAGAGAGAGAGAGAGAGAGAGAGAGAGAGAGAGACAGGAGTCGACATGGCGGCCAGTTTTCTGGAACGTGCACCGGCAACCTCCCTCCCCATCGGTTTTCTCCTCTCCTCTGCGCGCGTCTTACTCCGCGCACTTCACTTCCTCTTTCCTCCCGTCATCCCCCCCGTTCCTCGGTCTTCGTAAGAAAAAGGGAAACGCTCGAGGTCGCGCGTAAGAATGGTGAGTTAATCACCATTGCTCCGAAATTATGCAATTTTAAATTGTAATTAAACGTGTTGAATTCAATTATAATAATTTTAACAAACTCAACATTTAAACAAACCCTCCCTCTTCCTGGCCCTTTCCTGATACAGTGATTAAACATCGTCGTCGATATCATCGATATTTCTCCTATCACATTCCCCTCTATAAAGTATTACGAACAATATGTAGATAAAAAAGAGCAATGGAGATGCGTCAAACGAATGGAAGAGATAGCTGGGGTTTCTATCTCTTTCATCCATCTTTATCGATGGATAAATTAAATCGCTCGCGTTTCGCTTCATTTTTAATCACGCTTTCGTGTTTTGATATCAGATTAATCGGACACGATGCGTTCCGACAGAAATAATCAGACTGTAAATATTTGACGCCGTTCTTCGATACGGCGGCACTTGGCACTTGTTCGCGAGGGGGAGATAGCGCGCGTGTCATCGCTTGACTTCTTCGACGGATTCCTAGGCGAATAGCGTGCTCGCGTAGCACCCCTTCGAGGGGTTCGGAAAGGGGGGGGGGGAGTTCAACTTCGCGGGGATGGAATTACAGTTGCATCTTTGTTCTCTGTTTATATGCATAATGTAATTTAAGTTGAGAGAGAGAAATAAGATTTCGCGCTTTTGCCGTGATAAATGAAATTTCGTTTGCGCGAGCCGTGGATACGCGCTGAAGAATTCTAAGCTCCGAGCGGAGGGCCGAGGTGTCTCGCGATCTTACCCGTCCGAACGAGCGAAAATCGCTACGTCGATCGAGGAAAGTGGCATGATCCTCGATACCGTTTAGACGATCCTCGACAGATTGTGCATTCATTCCTCCAGCTCCCTGCGCTCCGCAGCGGATTCACTCCCCCTCCCGGCTTTCATTGTCATGGATAATCGAGGGAGAATGAAAGAGAGAGAGAGAGAGAGAGAGATGCGGTTTTCTCGCGCGTTGCGATTCGGCGTGCGTTGCACTCCGCGTGAAAAAAGCATCGGGTAGAGAGAAGCGGGCGGCTGCTCCGAGGAGGAAGAGGAGAAAGAGGAGAAAGAGAAAGAGGAAGAGGAGGAGGAGGAGGTGGTGGGTCTTCGTGCATCTCCGGCTCGCGTCGGGGCTTATATCGATCACGAGAGAGTGTACGATATTCGAGAATACATTATACGCGGACTCTAGCCTCTAGCCGGACCGCCTATAGTCACGCGGAATATAGACGACCAGGCCGCTGCACTCGCTCTCCCCCCCTCTCCCCTTCCCGACCTCACTCTCCCTCCTCTTCCTCTTCCCTCGGGAGTCCCTCTCTCGCTCCGGCTCCGAGAGCTGTTTCCTCCGCAACCGATGCAACCCCCGCCGTACGCCTCCTGCACGTCGCCGACGTCGCGGGATGCTGCGGCCGCACTCGCGACGGGACCTCCTTCTTCTTCTTCTTCTCCTCCCTCGGCCTCCTTCTTGGGTATTTATCGCGGTACGCGGAATGTACTTGATTTACCGGAAAATAGCGAGGGATGTTTTGCGCGCGAGGGAGATGCTCCGACATGCATCTATATTATCGCGGAAACAGGTTCCGAGAAGAGAAAAGCCTATCCCTAGTCCGGGAACACCCCCGGTGCGGAACGTCGACAACGAGAGAGAGAGAGAGAGAGAGAGAAAGAGAGAGAGAGAGAGAGAGAGAGAGAGAGAGAGAGAGAGAGAGAGAGAGAGAGAGAGAGAGAGAGAGAGAGGTCCCCCGCTTCCCCCCCCCCCCCTAATCGGGATCTTAAATCGCGAGTCGAGTCGCGCTCGTAAGAAAGCCGTCCGTCTGGTTTCGCCGTCGCCGGGAGTAAATCTCCGCGCTCCGTGATAAATGGCGACGACGACGGGAACACAGCCACGGTCGCTCGTCACGCGACGACGCTCCCCGAGGGCCCGCGGGGATCTTCTCTCCGTCTGATCGGAACGTACTCTCGCGAGGCGCGGGTACATTAATCCAGAAGCTTCCTCGTAACATCCCCCGGGATCGTTCCCGCTCGGTGGGGACTGTCGTCGTTGTCTTCGTCGTCCTAGTCGTCGTCGGGGACGCCGTGAACGCGACCGAAAGGGGGGCTAGGGGCTACTCGCCGGAGCGACGGAAGGCTAAAAGGCTGGGAGACTGCGGGATTGAGAGGCTGGAACAGGGCAGGGAGGGGGGGCCCCCTTGAGTACGCACGGTAGGGGCAAGAGAGGACCTTGGCCTTTTCGCGGGGCAAAAATAAAACCTGTTGACACCGAAGCCCCGCGGACGCAAGGGACTCTCTCGTTTCTCTCCCTCTCTCTTTCTTTCTCTTCTTTTTCTTTCTCTCGTTCTCTTCCTCTGCCCCTCGGAGGCGCATATATTCACAAAAGCGCATACGTGTGCGCGCGCACGTTGGCGAAGAAAGGGAGAGAGAAAGAAAGAGATAGGAGCGGGGGGGGGGGAACGCACGAGCGTACAAATTTTTGCGTTCTCCATCGGGATCCACAGACGATTCTTTGTTAAAGTTAGATCCGCCGTTAGATCCAGCTAGCAACTTGATCAGTTCGATAAATCAAAGTACGCGATCGCGATCGACGACGAGATCGCCTTGCGTCTGTTGCGTTATGCGTTCTGCAGCGCGGAGAGCAGAGCGAGACGGGACCACGCGTTGCGTAGACGAGGCGCAGACAATAAGAAGCAGCCTCCGGTGATCCTTACTCCGATGATTGCACATGTGCGCGCGCATCGTGCACGCACAAACACATGTGTACGCGCGCATCATGCACGCGCGTATGCGCGCATCCTTTCAGCGATCGAAACCGAGCCCGCGCACGCACTCCCACGTTACACGATAACCCCTTCTTGTTTATTAAGATCCTCCTCTTAGCGAGCTGAGGACACATAGTCTTCCCGCAATTATCGGCTCCGACTTGAAATATGTCGTCATTAACAGCGGAGAGTGCGCTCTGTGTGTTTGTATGTGGA